>NC_056727.1:1118098900-1118268900 GCF_019279795.1 Protopterus annectens
TATTAGAAGACATGGGTTTTAACAAATGAAAAATTAGAAAGATTACAGAGAAACTATGGGGAGGAAAGATAATCTGGAGTTTGGCAAATGAGAGATATTCTGTAATAGCGGTATTCTCAAGAAATACAGCAAAATATTACATGTAACGTAAGCAACAATGGGAAGATTAACAACTATAGATTAAAACTGGAAAGAATAAATATATGGAATTATAACATTATATGTTTACACTAATTGTAAAGAAAGGGAAAGCTTATCAGACTTTAGACTATGTAGTGATCAATATGAATATTATGATAATAGGATACTTTAATTATTTAAGAGGCAAGCATTAAAAGAAAGGAAATGATATTAGAAATATGTTAAAAGTTATAAGATGTGATAAGCTAAAACTCTGGAACAAAAATTCATGGATGTTCAAAAGGGCTAGGTTTAGAACTGGAATAGATTGTTTTATAGTATCAGAAGATTTAGTTATAGGAGAAGGGAGGTAGCTGAAACAGGGATTTTCTGTCCATCTTGCAATATGGCTAGAGCTAAAGGAAAAGGATGAATATATAAAAATAGGCAAAGGAATAAAAAGGATACATGAGAAAGCATGGAATGAAGAAGGAAAGAGATCAGAAATACAGTTATGGAATAATTATATTACTATGAGAACATTTTATAAAAATCGTGGATAATATTTATGGAAAAATATAAAAAATGTTTTTTACAGTGACAATATGATGTGAGAAAAGTAGAAAAAGAAAAATGAAAAAAAAAACATATAACAATAAATTATAAGATCTATATCATAATGATAGAAAGTACTTTGACAAAGAAAAAGATTTACATGAAAGAAATCAAGAAAAAATACAAGCATTGTTATATAAGCAAAGTTATTTTTACAGGGAAAAAGAAAAGAAGTACTGTGTTAATTAAGCAGATTAATAAAGGAGGACAGTAGTATAATGAGAGAAATAAAAAATGTAAAAGAAGAAATAGAAAGAACTCAGGCAAAGATTATGAATAGTGTAGTACAATATGTACAACAAATGTTCAAAGAAAAAAGAAGGTAGTGAAAAACATGGAAAGTAAAAAGTTAACAGTAAAAGAGAATAAGAGTTGGAAAAGAAGATCTCTTTAAATTAACTAGATAAATTATAAGGACAAGTAAATATAGATTCAGCTGCAGGACCAGATGGAAGAGTGGGTGAAATATATTAAAATTTAAGGGCTAGCAAAAAATTTTTTTTTAAAGATTTTGAATGAATGTTTAAATGAATGTTTTATATATAAAAAACTATGAAGTGGAATATTTAAATTCATATGGAAGAAGACAATTAAAAAACTGGAGACTGATTGTACTCAATAATAACGATTATAAGATCTTTTATGAAAATAATGCAAAAGAGATTTGAAACTAAAATGGAAAATATTATGGAAAATAGTCCCTCGGATTTGCTATTCCTCCATGCAGGACTACCTTAATCCTGCACGGAGGCGGCCATTTAGGAGCAGGACGGCAGCGCCATGCATAATAATGAGGTGTGCCGCCTGAGCTCCTAGGCTTACACGGAGCATGTAAGAGTGCAGGGGACATGTCTGAGAGCAGAGCTCTCAGAATATACATGCCCCTGCAATGAAGAACAGCAGAAAGGGGTATGGAATGAGCGAGACCGCTCATTGGTGACCGCATATCCCCACCAACAGACCCCTTGTGTACAACAGCAACAGTGTACATACATAAAATGAAGAAACCATTAATGTTTTTATAAAAATCCGATTAAAGCTAACCATAGGTGTGCGGGTGTGCCCATTGCTTAGCTATGGTTAATGCAGCCTAAATGGCTGAAGAGGATAACAAGGAAGACATATGCCAATGAAGCAGCATAGCAATAGTGTGGTGGGCAGAGCATTTGCCTTACGAGCAGGCATTCCCAGTTTGAGTCCCACTGCAGCACATTCCATTTTCCATGGCAAAGCATGTAATGAATAATATTTATGTTGCATAACCCACTAAATAACATATTTTCATGAACTGGAGTACTGCAGTAAATGCACATGTGAGGTGTTAGTGTCATAATGAATAAGGCACTAGTAAACAGGTTTAAGCACAAATAAGCAGTAGTAAATATATTTAAGCACTAGTAAGTGAGCTTAAGCTCATTTGCGGGGTGGTAAGCAATGCCTACACTGGTTAAGCAATTCTAAAGCTAACTCTCTCTAAGTAGATGTAACGGCAGGCTAGCAGTGCTTACTGTCACGCAAACCCGCTTACAACTGCTTGGAAGTACCTTAATCATGCTGTATCCAATGGCTCTTGTTCTGCCCATCAACAAAATAAACAACCATGCAGGTCTCGAACCCAGGACTTGATACACCATAGTCACAGTAGTTAACCACCAAGCCATCACAGAAATATAGAAGAAAGCAAGCAAGTACTCACCAAAGTAAAACCAAACTGAAGCTGTGAAAAGAATAGGTATACAGTCATATGTTCCATAACCCACTAGATAACATAAATATGTGAAATGGAGTAAGCCCAGAAGTGAGGTGTAATTGTAATAGAATACTGAAGTCCCCAATAAAACACAAGGACCCCATAGAGTGTACGTACACATTAATCATGGATATCAGGCAGATATATAAGATGCAATGAATAAGAAATCAATGCCCAAAAGAAAAAATAATGCAAAGCCTAATGTAAGCAATGCTAAGCATTGCACAGGCCAGCTTAGGAGGTGTAAGCAATGTGTAGGTCAGCTAACTCAATATACACATTGTTATACCCTTTTAAACAATGCCAACCTTAGTTAAGCAAGTTCGCCCATAGCTTAGCCTTTTCAAAACCAGCCAATTACGGAAAAGTGCGGGAAATCGGCCCTACTTAAACCCAAGAGGCAGGAATACATCTCATGACTGGTTGTAGCTTCCCCTTGCAGGCACTATGCCAGTAAGGGGAGCAGATGTGCGCTTTCAGGCGCAATGCTGGTGTATCCAGGAGTCCAAGGTCATGGAAGGACTCCTTGTCAAAGACCATGATCAGAGTACCAGGGCTCCCAATATAAGGTGGAGGCCTGGGAACGTCTCGCCTACGACCACTGGCTTACCCCGAACTGGTGAGTAGGTCAGACACGACTATGCCGACCTGAAGTGGCATAAGGGGGACCTCTTGAAGGAGTGGCTCCAAGAGGCTAGAGTGTCAGGGGATGTTCCAGCCATGTGTATCACCCCAGTATGTGTGTAATAATCACCAGCTCAGGTATATCATGGATAGCTATGGCTAAAAATTCCTCTTATGTCCCCCACAGCTGCAATGGAGCGGGCCGTGAACCAGGAGGCCCACATCAGTCTCCTGGCGAGTTTGCGATGCAAGGCAGGTCAGTAATACTCATGCATTTACTGTCATAGGAAATAAAAATAAAAGTAGTACTAAAATAATTGCTTGTATAAAACCTGTATTGTTCAAGGCAAGTACTGCATACACTAGAGAATATGGCAGGAAGAGTCTCATATTGTTTGTAAGTCAATAAAAGTGTAATAGCCTGACAAAACAGGTCTAACTGCTGGACTGCAAGTGTATATCCTGGTATCATATGGTAATGCAGATATTCAATCATGTAATAGTACTGTAGTATTAAGCACTGTTACCCACACCGTGCACCATAAATTGAATGTGTAGGAATGCCTGTATATGACAGATGTAATCCCCAGAGGCCATTCAGTATACCTGAGAGACACACAGATAGTAAACAGGGAAAATGCAGACAACAAAAACCGGATAGCACATACAACTGAGATTTGAACTACTGTCTTTTTAGCACACACAGCCACGGTTTGAATCCTGCCAGTGGTAGTAGTCTGCATACAGAATCATACCCCACAACTGTAGAGATATGTCCAGAATGTCTATTAAAGTGGCCCATATCTGTTGCCTATCAATCTATCCCCCTGGAAAATCAGTGGGATGATCCCAGATGTATAGGCAGCAAACAAGAAATAAAACTGATTGAAACACAGCTATGAGAACAAAGGTGGTACACTAGCAACTCCCCAATACCTTATGTGACTAAGAAGCCATGTATGTCCCATTTACACCCCAACTTCTCAAGCTGTGGTCAGAGTGTGCACAGTAATAGAGTGAGATGTATGTGCATAATAGTAATGTGGAATCTAGTACTGTGTGTGGGAACATTCAGGTAGTGCTAATAAACATTCCTTCCACAGGTCTGTCAAATACCAACACTGTGCCCAAAAATACAAGAATGATATGCAGTTGCTCTGAATAATGATATATTACACATCACTGTCACTTCCACTGTCCTACAACATATAACTGTCTAAGAAATCTGTATATGAGTGTTGTAATACAGGGTCAGAATGCAAAAGCACAGGGGATTAATAAGACAGAAAGCAGATAGGAGATATACAGCAATATCTACATAGCAGACACAACTGTGATGGACAGTGTTTAAGTTATAGCAGACACAGCCATGGTCTGAATCCTGGAAGTGGAATTAGGCTGCATACAGATTCATACCCCACAGCTGTATAGATGAGGCCAGACTGTCCAGTATATGTGCCCATATCTGCTGCCTGTCCCCCTGGTAAGTCTGTGGGATGATCCCAGATGTTTAGCCAGCAAACAGGGAATACAAGTGATTGTCAAACATTATGAAAACACACCTGTCACTGTAGCAACCCCCAAAACTGTTAGGAGAGTAATATTTCAAGTATATCCTATCTACACCCCCATGTTGTCAAGCTGTGACCAGAGTGTGTACAGTAACAGAGTGAGATGCATGTGCATAATACTAATGTGTAATCCGGAACTCTGTGTGGCAGCAGTCAGGTAGTGCTAACAAACATTGCTCCCACAGGTACGTTGGATATGAACACTGTACTGAGAAATACAGACCATTATAACCAGTTGTGGTATTGTTCACTCTGGTATTGTAGGGAATTGTGAGTGTTGCAGTTTCTCTGAATAATAAAGTATCACTGGTCACTGTCACCCACACTGTACTACATAATATAACTGTGTAGGAAAGCATGTATATGTGTGTGTCAGGTCACTAAAAGTGGAAGAGGGCAATATTCTAGATATGTCCCGGCATACCAGCATGTGGTCAACACATGGCCAGAGTCTGTGCAGAAAGAGTTGGATAGCTATGTGCAAAACATCAACCCAGAATCTGGGAGTATGTGTAGAAACAGCTAGTTAGTGTTAACAAACATTCTCTGCACAGGTATACCAGGTAAGAGGTGTATACTGCAGGTAAAACTGGTTCATGTGTAATGATGATGACAGCCATATCACTGTCCAAACTAAGGCTATAGGGTAGTGTAGTAAGACTTGTAAGGTACAGATAACAACAATGACTAGGAAAGTAAAGTGGACTACAGGAGTATACTAGTTGTTAATTGACATCTTTCTCTCCCCCCCCATCATATCTCCAACAATAATCAACATACCCACCCCAATTGGTATGTAATGACTCTGATAATGTCCAATTGTTTGATAAATATTTTCACGGTTCCCATGCATGTGCTATATTGAATTATTCCAACATTGGTGGCATGGTGCCATCAATGTACCTGCATGCTGTATTTATTACCACTGTGGTCCCATATATGCATGTGTTCTGTTTGCTATGCAACTGTTCATTATCTGGAGTCTGGGTTAATGGGAATATCTATGCATGCTGTTATACCTAACCCTGGAATATGTTTACTATTACTAACCCAAATATGGTGATAAAATCTAAACACTATAGCACGGTTGAGAAGGCCGGTACCAGCAGACCCACCTGTCCTATCTCAGGTGGCCATGGCACTGGGCACCAGCACATCTGGGCCCAACCCTGGACCTCCCTGTCTGTTGGTCCTGCACCACCTTCGGGTGGAATTGCCTCAGGGGATGGGGCTCACCCCCCTTGGGAGTGGGCACGGACAGGCAACTGTCACCCGTTACCAGGTTGGGGTCATGGTGCGTAGAGAGATCGACCAGCAGTTTGGTGATCTTCTACGCCAGCTCAAGGGCTGCATGTCATGATTAGAGAGTCAGCCTGGCTCTGCAACTCAGCCCCCAGCACAGGGGCTGTGAAAGTGGTGTTACCACTAGGGGGCTTGTGGGCTTCTGATATCCCAACACCCCTCCCCATCAAGGAGTTTACCCCACACGTGTCATATACCACCCCTGTATGCATCTTGTTTTGTCTTGTCTGTTAACCTACTCAACCTACCTCCACAAATATACCTATTACCCCTCCCCACATCCCACTCTCACCTGAAAAAAAGGGCAATCTGTTCCCACAAAAACATCTCGCCCCATACATAGCTGTCCATTTTGCATATGTGTCCACTGGACACATGTAATCCAGTCTAATTGGCATCACAACTTATTATTGTTGTCCTCACCCCTCTCCCAGGGATTTGAGTGTCCAAATCTACCTCCAAATTCAGTGAATATGCACAGCTGTTGCTGTAGAAGAAATGGGCAGCTATGGACCTTCCCTACACCATTCCTGCATATTCCTGGCTATTTTCCCTACTGTCTTTCCCTCTTTGTGCCCCTTTTTTCACCATTTTCCTATCAACCCCTTTTTCTTTTCTTTTAAGGAAATTAGCACAGGGGTAAGTGGGAGTAAGCACATTTAAGCAGCAGTAAGCGGGTTTAAGCCTGTTTGCGTGGGGGTAAGTAACAGATTAAGCAATTCAGAAGCTAACAGAGTATAGGAAACTGTAACCGGAAGTTAGCAATGCTTACCTCCACGCAAACCCACTTACACTGCTTTAAAGTACCTTAATCACTCTGTATCCAATGGCTTGTGTTCTGCCCAGCAACAAAATGAACAACCCTTGCAGGTCCTGAACCCAGGACCCTTTACACTGAAGTCACAACATTTAACCACTACACCATGACTACTGTGAAGAGTGCTGTTGTTTTACAAATATAGCTGTCAATACACATATTGAGTAGTATTGAACATTTGCCTGTAGTTCCTAAATTGTGTAGTCCTTGTTATTAATATGACTGTTGCATCACATATGTTGTTTTATCATAATGTGCACATAGCAGATACATACGGTGAGATACATATGGGAGGGTATACACAACCATGACATTTACACATGACAGGAAAATGGTCGTAAACATATAATAGGTCTATATATGTCTACATGTACATACACATGTATACTCATACATATGTCTGTATACACATCTATATAGTGCTACATATATATGGCCATGTGTACATCTCTTCGTATGTACATACGTGTGTGTGTTGTGTGTGTATATATATATATATATATATATATATATATATATATATATACGTATATGCATATATAGATGGGTCTCCTTTGAATGGTCGACATTTCACAATGTCGACATTCATATGGCTGAGACCATATGATCGACATTTGAAATGTCGACCATGGGGAACCACCATCTCCCCACAGTGCGGAATGGAAAGATTTCCACTTCTACACTGTAGAGCGATCTTGGAGTTTGTATATTTAAGTTCCAGGGGAGTGTGGGGGGCTCCCTGGGTGCAGGGGGGGGGGCAAAGCCCCCCCCTGCTAGCAACATTACAGTAAGGTTTTTTTTTGTTTTTTATGTTCTACTTGTATGGTTGACATTTCAAATGTCGATCATATGATCTCGGCGATATAAATTTCGACAATGTAAAATGTCGACCATATCAAGTAGACCCAAATAGATATATGTGTATATAGCTATATATGTATGCACATCCTATGTATACAGGCATGCCTAGTTATGTTGGTATATATGAAGATAGCTATAACTATATGTGCATGCATATCTATTCTGATATACCTACTACTGTTAATATATATGTAGATATCCATACGTATATGTGCATATGTATCACTATCTGTATATACATAGACATATATTGCTCTGTATATGTATATACCTGGGTGTGTATATGTATATCTATGTAGATATACATACCCATCTATATATTTTGATATGTACATGTGTAAATATCTATATAGATAGCTAGATAATTATATATACATATATTTTCACCATAAGTCCTGAACATGGAGTGTAGCCCTACCTCAGCCCCTATAGTCCCAACTTTGTAGTTCTAGGGGATGTCAGGCATGTATAGCAGGTATATTAGTAGACTATTGCTACTGTAATAGGGATTGTCTTCTTAGACATGGTGTGTGTGGAAGATCACATCTACTTTTCACATGTGCGCCACTGGCTACTGACAGACATCCTTAGGACATCATATGGGGGAATGCACATGTACCTGCATATACAGCAGGCTCTATAGACATGTCACAGCACAAGGTAAGATACACATGTGTGAAAGTGCATAACCACAACAAATGTGAACACAGCCACAGCCACATATGGTAAGCTTGCATAATATTACAGTATATGGACTATCTGTTCAACACCATCCTCATATGTGCCACTCACACACCAACCCTACAATATACTGGGCCACTACACAGTGTGGTCTGATGCCTGTCAATGGTATGGTACGTTTGTGTATGGCCCTACAAACATATAAGCCAATATGGTAACATACAGTGGAGCAGCATGTAACATCAGACAGGATAGGACCAAGAACAATGACATCTACCACTGTCTGTATACAGGTCAAAGTACATATTAACAATACACACACTGTCGACATTCACCATAAGTACACAGACCTCAGTACTGTACAGACAACCACAGAATGTCCAGGTTATATCATCAAAAATAACCCCTACTGTACATAACACGTGTAGCAGTCTGATATCTCACTGGCTTATCAGATATGATGACACTAATTATGGTGTACAGCACATATGCACCTCTTAATGCATGACATATGTACAAAGGTTGACAGAGTTGTGCCTGGAAGCACATACACAGGGCCAATATTGACATGTTGCTGTGATAACCTCAAACATTTACTGCTGTAATGGGGTTTGTTGCAACATATGTACTATGAGGGATATGAAGTCAGTAACTGTCATGGCTTTCACCATCTACAGACTGCAATCCTCACACTACGTTCTGCAGTTCACAAACAGACGCTCTGTGGGAACACATGAAACCAAACGCACCACACACTGCCCAGTCTGCAGATGACCCTACAGATGGGGATTCCTCATAAACATAGCACTGACATGGCAGGCATTAAAACATGTAGGACAGCCATATCTACACAAACCCTGTTAAACCAACATTACTCCAAATGCAGTATAGCAGCACTTACAGTCTGTAGTCAGGTCAGGCACATCCCCCTCCTGTGTGTTGCCCAGTTTCCACAGTGTATGTTGTCAGAGGTAAATCCCCAATCCATCTGAGATGCTGTTTGCCACACAACAGATC
This sequence comes from Protopterus annectens, assembly GCF_019279795.1. Lineage (NCBI taxonomy): Eukaryota > Metazoa > Chordata > Ceratodontiformes > Protopteridae > Protopterus > Protopterus annectens. The sequence goes on from NC_056727.1 coordinate 1,118,108,259, forward strand.
TAGTTCCTGCTCACAGTGAATGAAAAGGCCCAACACCGACATGATGTTCCTAGATATTGGAGTCTGTTTCCATGCAATTGGCTATGGGAATGTTACTACAGCTGTTTCACATGCAATCAGCTAGACAAGGGTTGCAATTCATGCAGAGGCCATCAGCTGATCATGAGCGTCACTTAAAATACACATGCTGCTGCCTAAGCAAAGCAGGTGTAGGTCTCCACATCCACCAGAGAGGGAGTGAGTGGCAGACAGAGGCAAAGACAAGTCAGGGAGGGGTGGGAGAGTAAAACTTAAGCATGTTTGTGTCACACACCTACCAGCACAGGGTATCAAACACTTGACGACTATGTTGTGCTACTACATTTCTATGCAGTTATTGGATGCACCACATAGGTTACATGCTGTGGAGCCCTCAGAACGTATATGTGATGGTGAGTGACATCTGCAACAGGGATATGGTAGCTATACGGTAGTTGTACTACACGTGCCTGTCCGCATGAACAGGTGCCAGCATCAACAAAGCCACATTCTCACAGGGAAGCACACACATTGACACACTTGGCAGGGCCAGGAATACAACTCATCACTAGTGAGATTGCCACAACACATTACTGTGCAGGTATCACGTGCACCACAGGGGTCATACGGAGGTTATATGGGCAAAGGGTATGGGAAGGGTCTGACATCAGACAGCATGCTTCAGTATGCCAATGGGGGTTGTAGTGAGTGTGAATGTGAGCATACGCATCATACAACACACACACACACACACACACACACACACACACACACACTGTGCCAGTACTGACATGCATGGGTGCGCTGATCCACAGGTGTGTAGTGATCAACTGTGCCAGATGGCTATACAAGGCTGGGTGATGGTTTTACCTTGGTATCAGGCCAAATGACAATGGTCTGCATTGTGGCTCAGGGGTGTAGTTTCTGGATTTGCCCACACAGGTGGGTATTGTATTCACCATCCAGTCACCTGGATGACTATTGCATGTGGCCAGTGCTGTGCCTTGCTTGCCATGTATGTGTTCCTTAGTCCATGACATGGACAGTACTTGTGATGTGCACACTTCCCACATGCATGTACAGTGACATGTAGAACTGTGCCTGGGGTGTCTGGCCCATTTTGTGTACACAGATTATCATCAGATGTGCCAGTCCTGGCCTCATGCGGCAGGAACTGGTAACAGACAGCAGGTTTACCCTGCACATACATTGATAGCATGTTAACAGCATTCCCTGGTGTCAGTGGCATCTGTTCATACAGGGCATGTTTTCAGGCATGGTATGTCCTTTGTGGGTCACATTTGATGGCACCACAGGTGTTGCAGGTGTCCAGTGGGGAACATGGGGAAGGCGCACTGTCTGCATGTACGTGCCTATTGGACAGATGGACAGGGTGCCATGCCCTGTATAGGCCACTGCAATCACTCCATAGTTACTATTGGTGGGAAATATGCAGTGTACTACCAACATAGTGGCTGTTGCCTAGGCAAGTGTGTGTGTGTGTGTGTGTGTGTGTGTGTGTGTGTGTGTGTGTGTGTGTGTGTATGAGACATGGGTTAAGAGTGTTCTCTGGGTAATACTAGGGTTGCTAACTTTGTTTGCCTGGCCTTGATGTCACATGTATGGGTATGGATTTGCACCCCAGCCTCTCAGCTATTTCACATCTGTTATCCCTGTACAGTGGACATTGTGATATATACTAAGGCCACCATATAAGAAATTTGCAAAACCTGCTCCACATTGTGCACAGTTGTTACACACTCACAACCACCTCCACACAGGATATGAGTTACAAACACAGACACAACACACACACACACACACACACACACACACACACACACACACACACACACACACACACACACACACACATGCGCACACCTGTCATGTCTGGGATTAGAACTCCTACCTAACTAGTTGTTTACACTACAGCACAACACAGTTATAGTACACCACAGAGATTACTGGAGTACTTCTTCCCCAAAGGTGTATTTCACATTGGATGACATCAGCAGGATTGCCAAAGTAGGGCATTTGAATTGTAGTGAGTATGGCTAGGCTAGCATGCGTTGCTCCCTAGCCAGACACTGACACACACAAAACATCCACAACCGACATGTTTGGGTATAGAACCCCTAACAGACGTCTATATCACACTACAGCATGAAGCTGTTATAGGATACACCACAAGGATTATTGGAGTACTCCTTCCCCAAAGGTGTATATCACACTGGATGACATCAGCAGGATTGCCAAAGTAGGGCATTCTAACTGTAGTGAGTGTAGCTAGGCTAAAATGCATTGCTTCCTACACAGACATTGAAACACACACAAAGCATCCACAACCAACATGTGTGAGTTTAGAACCCCTAACAGAGGTCTATATCACACTAGAGAATGAAGCTGTCATAGGATGCACCACAGGGATTACTGGAGAACACCTTCCTGAAAGGTGTATTTCAAATTGGATGACATCAGCAGGATTGCCAAAGTAGGGCATTCGAATTGTAGTAAGTGTGGCTAGGCTAAAATGCATTGTTCCCTACACAGACACTGAAACACACACAAAACACCCACAACCAACATGTGTGTTTATATAATATAGGATACACCACAAGGATTATTGGAGTATTCCATCCCCAAAGGTGTATTTCACAGTGAATGACATCAGCAAGATTGCCAAAGTAGGGAATTTGAAATGTACTGAGTGTGACTATCCTAAAATGCATGGCTCCATACACAGACATTGAAACACACATAAAACATCCAGAACTGCCATGGGCGGGAAAATAACCCTACCAAATTTCTATATCACACTACAGCAGTACGTAGTTATGGCATGCACTATGGATATTACTGGGCTACATCCTTCCCAGAGGTGTATTTCTAGATGGATGACATCAGCAGCCTTACCAAAGTAGAACATTCGAATTGTATGGAGTGTGACTCCTCAAAAAGCACTGCTCTCTACATCGACAGAGTCAGACAGACACACACACATACTTGGCAAGTCTGGGATTAGAACTCCTACCTAACTAATTTATCATACCACAGCAGTACACAGTTATAGGATGCACTACGGAGATTACTGGGATACAACCTTCCCAGAGGTGTATTTCTAGGTGGATGACATCAGCAGCCTTGCCAAAGTAGAGCATTTGAATTGTAGGGAGTGTGACTACCTTAAAAAGCATTGCTCTCTACACAGACAGACACAAACACACGTGCCAAGTCTGGGATTAAAACACCTATCTATTTTATCACACTACAGCAGTACACAGTTATGGCATGCGCTACAGAGATTACTGGGCTATAACCTTCCCAGACATGTATTTCTACGTGGATGACATCAGCAGCCTTACCAAAGTAGAGCATTTCAATTGTAGGGAGTATGACTACCCTAAAAAGCATTGCTCTGTTCACAAACAGAGACAGACAGACACACACACACACACAAACACAGTTGCCACGTCTGGGATTGGAACTCCTACCTAACTAGTTTATCACACTACAGCAGTTTGTAGTTATGGGACATGCCACGGAGATTACTGGGCTACAACTCTCCCAAAGGTGTATTTCACAATGGATGACCTCAGCAGGCTTGTCATAGTAGGGCTATGGGGAGGGCAGTGTGTGTGCATGGGCCATAACATATACATCTAGAGGGTGACACGCCACATGCGGGCACACACAGGGTCATATTTCACAGGTACGTGTATACAGCTGCTAGATGACTACTTCCTTGTACAGTCATGTTGCACAGCTTGCACATGCACCACATTGTCTGTAATGCTGACAAATACTGGTGGCTAGTATCTGCAGTGAGTGACATCTGAACCTCATGTGGTATTGGCCCTTTGGCTGTGTGCTGGGTGGGACAGGCCTGGATGGCTCCTTGTCACAGTCACCCTCTTCCACACATCTATATACATCTACCTTTGGCTTATTATAGTGTGTTGTCCTTATATATATGTCTGTATTCCTATCCACTGTGTGTACAAGGCATGAGTGGTGCATACTGAGGAGTGTCTGCACTAACATCTGCGACTGCCAGATATGTCTGGTCCACTGGTGTTTGCAGACAAAACCTTCATGTGTTTAAGTGTGTGAGCATGCTCAGTATGACCTTTCAGTATGTTTGTTGACTGACATTGCCTTCATTTCTCTGTGTGTGAGCATGCCCAGTATGCCCATCTGTATTGAATGTGTGGATCGAGTCCAGGTAGTTTGTACTGCAGTGCTGACCTTTGTGTTGTACACCTACAGGTGGCATGCTGTTTCTGCAGGGTATCCGTCGATCATTTGGCATTGACTGTTACTACACTTCTGCATAGGATGGGGGGGCACACCTGACTATTTCTACATTTCTACACAGGATTGGGGGCACACTTGACTGTTATTACATTACTACTTAGGATGAGGGGCCACATCTGACTATTTCTATATTTCTACATAGGATTGGGGGGGGCACCTGTTAATACATTACTACATAGGATGGGGGGCACACCTGACTATTTCTACATTTCTACACAGGTTTTGGGGGACACACCTGACTGTTATTACATTACTACATAGGATGGGGGGTACACCTGATTATTTCTACACAGGATTGAGGGGGCACACCTGACTGTTATTACATTACTACGTAGGATGGGGGCACACCTGACACTTGTACACATTTGCTATGATTGTACTGGCATGTCAGGTACTCCATTTCATTCTGTGTTCTTACCTATCATGCTGACTAGAGGCATACCAGTGTACTACAGATCTTAGCTTTGGTTGCCCTACATATTAGTGTCTGACATCTTACCCTTTAGAACTAACATCCCACTGCCTGACCTGCTGTAGTCTGTCTGTGTAGGCCTGGGGGGGTTATGCATAGCCATTATTCAGAGGCAATAACACAGGCTCTGTTTGGGTTTGTCTACACCTGTCCTGCTGGCTGAGACTGTTGTTGAGTATGTGAACCTCCCTGACTGGCATGTGTGAGTCATAGGGACACACATATCACCCAGCACATTTCTTGCAGTGGGTTTTGTCACGCTGGGTAGTAGTGGCTACTATGGTGACTCCAGTATGTGTTACAAATGTCATGGTGCCACTATGGGTGTCTACTTTCTGCTGCCATAACATTCAGCCACCCAATTCCCTTGCATGCTCACATCTATACCATAGATACAGGTAACGACACATTCTACTCCATTTGGCAATTAGTAGGTTGATTGACTTACCCTGTGGGTGTGCCAGAATTGCAGATGGTGCTGGAGGGCTGCCTATGTTGGCTGCACATAGTACATTCCCTATACATGGTTGAGCACAGGTAGTGTCATGTTTGGCATCCCTGTTACTGTATGTGTGTGTCAGAGAGAGGTGTCATTCCCTGGGGCCCTACTGTGTCAATGTATGTGCTATGCGTTGTCTCTTTGCCATGGCCTCGGCATACTGGGCACGCCTCCATCTGCCTACTGGGGCAGGCTCAGGTTATTCCTCCAAGTCACTCTGTGCCTGTGCAGGCCTTGGCATTGGTGGGGGGCTGTGTGGCCCTGCCCCGTGCTGTTCTTGCTGCAGCTGTTTCCGCAGGATCATATTGTGTAGTATGGCCCATACCATAACAATGTGGGTACGTGTAGCTGGTGAGTACTGCAAGGCTCCACCAAATGTGTCCAGACACTGGAACTATGACCTGAGCATCCTAAACACATGCTCTATTATAAGTCTGGTCTGTGCACGTGCCTCATTATGGCGTTCTTGTTCAGGTGTGTGTGCATTTCTGATGGGTGTCATCAGCCACAGCTCCAGTGTGTAACCAGCATCCCCCACTAGGTTACCATAAGGGATGTCCCCATTGGCAAATCTCTGGAACAGCTGTGTCACATGCCAAATGTGGGAATCGTGATAGCTTCCAGGGCAGCCAGCACACACATTCATTATAATGCCCTGGGCATCACAGATGACCTGGCATTTGATGGAGGGGAAGCATTTGTGGTTTATGTAGGCCCTACCCTGATTACCAGGTGGTGCTTTGATGCATATGTGCATGCAGTCTATGCACCCATTACCTCAGGGTATTTTGCTATTTGGTGGAAGAGATGCACATTGCTGGCCAACACTTCACGGGTGTTGAGGAAATATACGTGCTCATTGGCATGTGCTGACATGGCATCCAGGAACTGGTGGAATACTCTGGAAGCTGATGCCTGTGAAATCCCCATGAAATCCCCACTTGAGCTTTGGGAGGTACCTGTGGCTAGTATTCCTAGGACTACACATTCCTTGGTATCCACTGGGATGGGTTCCCCTCGGACAGTTTGGTGTGTCAGGCATGGCCGGCACAGCTCAACAATTTGCTGCAGGAGGTCCCTGTCCACCCTATAGTGCTCCACTATCTCCAGCTCATGTAGCCCCTGGTAGGTTTCCCTGGGTCTGTACACTCTTCTCCATCTTCTCACTTTGGGTTGATCAGCAGCATTCACACCCTCACCACCCTCAGCCTCTTGCACATGTTGTTCTATGTTGCCTGCTATAGCCCCTCTCATTTTGTAGGTTTGTTTGTTAAAACTTCCCTGCTTGTATACACCAGTGGTGTAGAGTGTGGGAAAAACCAGAGGGGAAGGTATTTGCTTAGTTTATAGTAGTGTTCTGGGCTGGGCTGGTCTGCTGCCTGTGTAATTGGTTAATTCTGATACATTTTACCTGCCAGCTATGCTAGTTTTCCTTGATTTACCTTCCTACTGCTGTTTTCCCTTCCCATTGCCTTCCTGTTTAAGCCCAGGGGTGCGCCGCACAAACAGAGTGCTCAGATCTGCACAGTGCTGCTATTTCCTGGTTTAACTTTTTTTTCTTCCTTTAAAACATGGTGCGTGGCATGTACACCCGCTTAGGCATTATAAAGAGTGCTAGACAGATTCAGGCACACCCCCTAGCTTAGCTGTGCTAAGCTAGGAGCAAACCCAAGCCACAAGGTTCCAATCCACTTACAGTATGCCTGACACCCCCCCATGATGTCACCTAACTCCTAGGCTTGCACCAAGCTATTCCTACTCTTACACTGTTGGGACCTCACCAGCATGCTAGGGAAAACTGGGATTCACTATCATTCCCCTCAGTTGCATAGGATTGCCTGCTAATGCATAGTTACATATCTCACACAGAGCCTCCCCCCTTAGCAACCACTACTCACTGCCCATGTTGTCTTCTGCCTGCCATTGACTTGCATGGCAGAATAGTGATTTTAGTTTGAATGCTTAATTTAGGTTTATTTTGTATTTTCCCCTGATCCCGTTTGCCCACCTCTGCCATACGCTTAAACAGCCGAGATCAGCTAAAAAAAATAAAAGTTGATATTTTTATTTTTTTGGCTGTTTGCAATGCTAATGGCCTTATACTTGGCCATTGGCATGCTTCCTAACTGATATGCAGCCTTTATTTGGAGCTGTCACATCTCTGCTTTGGATTTTGTAGAAATGTACTCAGTTACTAACCGAGTATATTTCTGCAGATTGCACTAGTCCTGCACGGCCGGTTGCATGCTTCCTGGATCGCAAATTCACCTCATTTGCATGGATTTCTCCTGCAAATGGGGTGATTTGCATACAGGAGCTTAGTCCATGCAGAACTAGTGCAGGAGCGCTCGTGCATGCCCCTGCAGGCTGTTCCTGGATTGCACGACAGACATATTGCCTGCTAGAGCTCCTGCACTGATCTTGCATGCTGTGCAAGGCATAGAGAATCTGGGGGAGTATATATAGTATAAAGGGGAAGGGTTGTCAAGAATTATTAATGCTAGAGAAATTGTGGAAAATATTATGAATAGAAAGCCAAGGCATTTGATACAACTGGACATGAAATATTACGGGTAGTAATGAAATAATATACATGAGAAAGTTAGGAAATTCTGTATATCAGTGGATAATTTTAATAAAATAAAAATACTTGTAAATGGCTGGTTAAGCCAAGAGGTACATATGAAGAGTAATGTAAGACAGGGATGCCCAATAAGTCATATACTCTTTGCATTAGTCATGACTGTGATAGTATGTGAAATAAATTACAAAAGGTAGGAGGTGGGGTATATAACACCCGAAGGGTTAAAAATTCCATTTCTGTTAACATATGCAGATAACATTATAACAATTGCAAAAAACACAGTTTGGATAAAAGAAGTAATAATTTGCACAAATGAATGTCTAGAAGTGATAGAGGGCTTTAATAAAATAAAAGTAAAGGTTTAGGTGATGTAGTAAAGGTGGGAGTATATATTTTACAATGAATGACATTTCTGAGTTGTGTATAAAGTAGAATTCAATGGCAAAAATAATAGAAATCAAACCAACCTGTCTTTTCTGGAGAACATATAAATTATCGGTCAAAAAAAAAAAGGCTTGTTTGATAAATTTGTTACTGATGGGAAAATAGCATACTTAGTGTATTTATGTTGTAAAAAAGAAGAAATCAGCCATGGAAATCTCCACCACACAAAGGAATTTATTATACCCTTATGTGTTTATGTCCGCACAATGTCTGGACTTCATCAGAATGAATAAAAAACATCATAAAAAGCAACAATGATCTGTTATTTTAAATGATGATGTGATGTTTTTTATTCATGCTGATGAAGTCCAGACATTGTGCGAACGGAAGCGCTTAAGAGTATAATAAATTCCTTTGTGTGGTGGAGCTTTCCGTGGCTGCTTTCTTCTTTTTTGCTAAGTTGTAAGTTTGTTTGTTTACTGTTCAGTGTATTTATGTTGTCAGCAGTACTTGAAAAGGAATTATTGCAGATATTTTTTTTCATTTATATGGTGTTCTATACTAAACCCAGCAAAAAGAGGAGTTTTGTATGCAAATAAAGAGGAAGGAGATTTAGAGTTAATCATCCCACTTATGTATACAGCTTGTCTAAATCTGTACAGAGTTTTACAGTGGCTAAATGAAAAAGAGTAGAGATTAGTAGTAAAATTTTATAAACATATGTATGATAAATTTTGGGGTATTGTAAAAGAGAAAGAGAGTGTATAAATGAAGAAATAACATGTTAACAAGAAAAAATATTTCTGTGGAAAATAAAAACTGATGCTAAAGAAAAAGAAAAGTATGGTATATGAATATAATGATAACACATTACTATGTAAAACCATGGAAAAATCTAACAGATGAAAAAATAAAGCTATAAAAATAAGAAGCAAATGGTGTAATAAGAAAGTAAAATGTCAAGATTTTTTTGTGGAGACTGGTAGTAGAAAAATTGCCAGCAAAAGAAAAGATGCCATATAAAAAGAAAAGTGATAGAATATACTTACTTTGTCAAGAACATGTGTTTTTGAAATAATGGGGCCAGCCTATACGTATACACAATATGCATTTAAGAACATTCCTACCACATTTATTTGTGCTTTCTAGTCACACAGAAAGTTTACACTAAATGTACATGTAGTCTACACTTTATGGTAACCATTATGAATCTGTCAATATTTAAAGCAGCAAGAATATCTGTATGAAAATTAAAATTAGGAGGAGGAAGGTGTGAGTCATGTCTGTGCTGTCTGTTCACTCAAAATGGTGCACACTTAGTGTACACTTAATGTAGGCGTTAAACCCAGACCGAAATACAAAAGGCAGGGGAGTATACATATTCATCAAGGATACCCACACCTCCAGGTTAGTGGCACAGCACGGTGCTTCAGAGATCATCCACATGCAACTAACAACAGGCAAAACTGCTATTTAAATTATAGCTTGCTACAGATCACCCACCATGTCCCAGGACCCCCACTCCGCATTCCTGGAAACACTGGGAAACATAAAGGTCCTACCAAACACCCTGATATTGGGTGACTTCAATTACCCAAACATTAACTGGGAGAACTACTCAAGTACAAACTCCCTTGCCCAACATTTCCTAGAATTTGTAAACTCAAACGCCCTGGATCAACTGGTCAACACCCCCACCAGAGGTGACAACATATTGGACCTGGTCATCACCAACATGGGCGACCGGTGTTCCACACCGGACACCAACCCCTCATTGGTTAGATCTGACCATAAACTAATCACTCTGGATATCCACATTCTGCCACCACCCCCGGTCAAAGAAACCACCGTGAAAAACTTTTCAAAAGCAAACCATGTTACTTAAGACCGAGGTGGGAAGTTTCAAAGCCTCCATGCTAAAGGATAACGCTGTCCAAGCTGCAAAATCCTTTACCAATGCATTCTATGGGCACCTACAAGAATGCATGGATTGTGCTATCCCAAACAAAACCAAGACTCACTCCTCCAAGAAAAGGAAACCAGTCTGGTGGACCCCTGCCATAAACAAGCTATACAAGAGAAGGAGGAAGCTAGTACAGAAAAGAGTAAAATCCCAAGAAGGGAAGACATCCCTAATCAGCATCAGCAAGAAACTACGTTCCCTCATAAAATCATCCAAGGCTAGCTTCGAAAGAGAAATTGTCATGGACTCCAAAGATAACCACAAGGCATTCTTTAGCTATGTCAAGAATCTAAGTGGCAATTCTCAGATCTGCTTGGAGTTAGTGCAGAATGGCGCAAAATACACTGAACCGAGTGATATAGCCAACATCCTGACAGACAGGTTCAGTGCAAACTTCACCCCCCTCTCACCCCCAAAAGGGCCCATAACTATACCAGAAGAATGTAGTGCTCCTGAATCACAGACACTCAGGTTAAAACATTCCTCTCCAAAGCCAAAAACACAGCATCAGTGGGACCGGACGGTGTCCCAGGCTGCGTCCTACACAAGCTCAAAGATGAACTAACCCCTCACCTAAACACACTGTTTAAACTCAGCCTCTCCACAGGCTATGTGCCACAGAGTGGCGCACAGCAAAGGTTATTCCGCTCCACAAAGGTGGAGCCACAACAGACCCCGGGAACTATCGTCCTATAAGCCTGACTAGCTTGGTCTGCAAAGCTATGGAGCGTATCATCATGGATCTCATTAACAGAGACATTGGAAACCTCCAAACACTGGACCCTACCCAGTTAAGCTTTGTTAAGGGCAGATCATGCCTCCTAAACCTGGTGGACTTCTTTAAGACAGTTACCAAGGCTATAGATGAGGGAAAGATGGTCCACACAGCCTACCTAGACCTTGCAAAGGCCTTCGACACCATTCCCCACTCAGGTACTATAGACAAGCTCACCAGCCTGAACATAAACCCCTACGTCACGAGATGGGTTGCCAACTGGCTCATGGACAGAACCCACATGGTAAGAGTTGCAGGAGCTAGGTCTGTCTCTAAACCTGTTACAAGTGGCATTCCACAGGACTCAGTCCTAAGACCCCTCCTGTTCAGCATATACTTCTCAGAAGTACAAGCAAGCACAGGAGGACTATGGCTGATGAAGTTCGCAGATGACTGCAAACTAAGGGCTATAATTGACTCTCCGGCTGACACAGACATCCTCCAAAAGGGTCTCACTGAGACAGATACCTGGTGCCAAACCATGGCCTCAAGCTAAATGCCAAAAATTGCATAGTCATCCCCTTTGGAAAAAACAAAGTACCCACAAACTATCACATAGGTGGTAGCCCCCTAAATATGGAAGACATAATAAGGGATCTGGGGACCCAAGTAGATAGTAACCTCCCCTTTGATAATCACATTGCCAAAGTGGTTAGAAAATCCTTCTATGTGGCCCACCTAATCACAAAAGGGTTTGCATCCAGATCGAAAGAGGTCATTGGGCCCCTCTACGCATCACTCGTCAGACCCATCATAGAGTACAATGCCCCATTTGGGATGTACCTTACAAGACACCTGCAACAACTGGAAAGACCACAGACGTACCGCACCAAGAGGATCACTGGCCTCAAGCAGATGCCCTATGCAGCTTGACTGAAGAAACACCAACTGTACTTGGTTGCATACTGCCTACTCAGAGGTGATCTCTGTCTGACATACAAGGCCATGTCCAACCCAGAATTGATGGACATGCTCCCCCTAAAAAAAAAACATATCCCCTCGAGCCACATGCTCCAGGGATCTAAACCTCACCACAACAACAAATAGGAAGTGCTGGAGGGATAGATTCCTGTCCCAGAAACTTCCCATGCTCTTGAACAAGATTCCAATCTACATTAGGCAGAGCTCCTCACTAACCCTCTTCAAGAGAAACCTTGACGAATGGATGGGAAACAGAAAGTTTACCCCAGGGATCACTTCAATGGCTCTGCTGGACAGAGGCACAGGGGACTAATCTAAGGTGGCAGTGAAAGCCAACACATTCCGGCTAGGTGTATAAATACCTCCAGGCAGATAGCCTAGCACCTACGTATGAACCTATGAACCTATTGATTCCTGGGATGGAGAAAACTAGCCCTAGGATTTAATAGAGCCTACACAGTCATTTCTCACTGTCTGTGCATCATGGCGAGATGCACACACAGGTGCGAAAAGTTTTAGATTCAGTAAGTGCCATGTAAAGGAATATATCCCCCATACAAGCAAGGTAAACACAGTGGTATGGTAATTATAGCATAAGCAGCTGAATTACTTGCTAATTAGTCAATCTACCATGGTGGAGCTATTCAACAAAATATAAAGCATCTGTGTAGGCTCTGCTGGTTTTCACTGCAAATTCCAAATCTTTTGGAATACAGACATGGAAAGGAGTCTACATGGACAGAATGTTAGGGACTGCTTCTGCTTTAATTCATTTGTATGTGCTACAGTCTGAAGCCAATGCTGCTGCTGGTAAAAGGCCAAGAAGGAGAAGAGTTTTCAGGCCCCATTTGAGTTTTCACAAATTACATGATGTGGAAAATGTATTGCACTACAGGGTGGACAGGGATACACTACAGGAATTCTCTGATCTCTGCCATCCTCATCTGAGAGCCAGACTCACTGAGGGAAACCCATCCCAGTGGAGACAAAGATAAGTGTAGCCCTTAGAATCTTAGCTACAGGTACCTTTCAGAGACCAACAGGGGACAGGTGGGGGGTGTCACAGGCAACAGCATCCAGGATCCTCCACCAGTTCCTGAATGCTATGCTCCCAGATGTCAGTGACCACATATGTTTTCCCCATAATTCTGAGGAGAAGGCCAGAAATATGCAGGAGTTCTACCATGTATCACACTACCGGAAGTACTAGGTGCCATAGATTGCACACATATAGAAATGAAGGCACCACCTGGGGAACAGGGTAGGCTCTACATTAACAGAAAGGGCTACCATTCTATCAAATGCTAAGTCATGTGTAATGCCAGGGAAATCATCTTGAATGTATGTGCTGGCAAACCTGGCAGTTATCATGACTCACATTATCTGGCACAACTCCCAACTGTACCAGATGCTTGCTATGCGAGATATCCCACAGGGTAATCTACTGGGGGGATGTAGGCTATGCACTGGAACTGTGGCTGATGAAATCTATCAGAAATGCACACACATCCATGGAAAAACACCATAATGAGGCACACACTTGTCACTTTCGTGTTAGGACACGAATAAAGGAATCTTCGTGGGTTCTGTTCAAGCAGCTTTATTATATACAAACACATTACTATTGTTGATTATAGACTGTAACTTAAGCAACTTATATACAATTAATGACTATGATCATGCATGCTCACTCCCTAGCTGCTCTTTCAAAATGGCACTAAGGCTGTGCACTTGTGTGGGTTATATACATGCACGTACAGCCTCACATGCTTCTTAAAGATATAAGCACACACACTATACACTGATCTGCAACACTCAAACCAGAAATCTCATAAAGTGTGTGTTTGGGCTGCTGAAGTCACAGTTCCGGTGCCTAGATACATCTGGGAGAGCCCTGCAGTACAATCCATGTACAGAAATATTCACAATATGTGCCATGCTAAACAGCATCATTCTGAGGAAACAGCTTTAGCAGGATCAGCAAGGGGAAAAGGCACACATCCCAGCACCACTGCCAAAGTCACCACAGCCACAGGCAGATGAGGAGTCAGAGGGGGAACCACCAGCTGCTGTGGGTGTAGGCAGACACAGGTGTGCTCAGTATGCCTTTGCATTGGCTAGCATACAATGCATAGCACATTAACTCACCACCTAGGGGCCTAAAACCTTCCTCCTACACGCATACATATAGTAATGTTGATGCTAGGCAACTCACACAATGTTTACCTCCCCATGTATTGGCTGTGTACTGCTTGCATCAGACAGAGTCAACCCTGAACTACAATAGTGTCAACTGCTGCTTTTAAAAGGTACGTCTCTAACCTGGAGTATATTGTGTAATAATATGAATGAGTGGCGTATCCTTGTATCACACTAATTGGTAACTGTAAGCAAGTAAGAGGTGGGAGATTGTTACTGAAATAATCTTAAAATGTGGCAGCAGTGATTTGTGTGGCTTATATGTGCTCATTATTAAGTAGTAGGCCTCAGGCAACACAGATGCACACAGTCATACCTATGAAAAATAGTGATGGTCTCTGCATGGTCCAGTTTATCACCATACATTTGTAATGGAAATTCATTAGTAGAAAGTAATGATACACACTGCAGTTTCTGACTTTACAACCCTCACAAGACCATTCACAATAAAGTTGGGAAATTTTGATGCTATCAGTTGTGTAACTTTCCAAGGCCAATATACATCAAATGTAAAATTACCAGTTCAACACCACAAATGCTGATATAGTAAGCACTTTAAGTCAGATATGCACCCACAGCAACAGACACAAAGCTTATGTTTCCCTGAATCCAAAAGACAGAAAATAGGGATATGGCACAGTTAACAATTGCACTGGGAGTTGTGTGGGGCAACAGGAGGCCTGGGCTGACACCAAAGGTCAGTGAGTGTGTGTTAGTAAGAAAGACAAGCCAGCAGACATCTTGTATAAACCAATAAATGGCCAGTGAGACAAAATGAGTTTGAAGCTGCATGGCTGAACCATGTAACTTTTGTGTGTGTGTCTGTAGGGATCCTCCATGTGAAATTGGTGTGCAAGAATCTGCATGGACACAGTCAAGCTCTGTGCTGGCTCTACATTTGGTATGCTGGACAGGTGTGAGTCGTACATGGTAGATGTGTCAATTCATCATTGTCGTTCTCAACCACAAGAACTGGCTCAGCCAGGAGTTGCACTGGCACATTCACACAGTCAGATGCACTGCTGCTTCTTAAATGTGACTGATGTCTGCTGGATGAGCTCCCTTCATGAGGACTCCCAAGACCATGACTTCCATGGCCTGCAACATCTGGGTGTGGACAGCACACTCACTGATGGTGCAGTGAAAGTACTGCCACTGTGGGAACGTGATCAGGCATGGCCATGTTGGCTGACAGCAGATGATGTGGCTGACCTACACCCATTAAGAAGCCATTCCTCACCCAGCAGACATTCCATTACAGTCACCGCACATTCCATGACAGACACCCCACGTTAAAACATGTAATTCACCCAGTCATTGGAATCAGCAACACAGTGGAGGCATTCATGCATGTCAGCCTGGGCCATATATAGAACCTGCAGCACTTGCCTGGAGCACCTATGGGAACATACCTGTGCCTCCATGACAGACCTATGCATATATTGAGTGGCATGGGAAAAGACAATGCACCAGGTAGAGGAGGGACAGCAGGCCCCATCTGAGCCCCCTATCAACTCTCTTGTGTGTCACCTCACCCACACTTTGGCTATGGTAAGACTCCACAGACACTGAAGTCACAGTAACCACACTTCCCTGATCAATGGCATTGCCCTCCATCTGTCCGATATCTGTGGTGTTACTGAAATGGGTAGGCATAGGCCTACTGGCTGTGTCCGATAGAATTACAGGGAATGGCTGTATGTCAACCTCTGTGTTAGATTCAACCTCTGCACCCCCTGATTGTGCTTCAGTTTGCCCACCATTATCATCAGAGTCTGATGATACACTGATATCAAGTGTCAGAGGGCCCACACTTTCACTATAATGATCACCTGTGATAAAAAGCAAGACACACAGGACAATATCAATACCTACACTACTGTATTCCAAGATATGCTTACAAGCTAACAGTCATGCCGCTTTTACAGATGCTACAGCAAAACACACAACAGGCTTGACATCAACAGCACACATTAAAATATTTCTTTCAATTGCCCATGTGGCTTACCATCCCCTCTGTAAGCTGGATGGGCCTGAAAGAAGTTAAGCAAGAGGTAAGGACAACATCATCACAACTAAAAGTAACATAGGTGGTAATACTTGTACCCCTTTATATGTCCATTAACTATACTATCAACAAGGGCGTGGCTGTCAACTCAAACCTAGGGTAATAACTGTACCAATCTTTATCTACCCCCATAAACAAAATGCTTGTGACACAGAAGTAATATACTGATTTTATATGTTTTACTATACAACAGTATCCAATGTTTGAGATAGCAAAGCCTGCCTGGAAGCTCCTCCTGGGATGTGCTTGCTGTCTCTGACACTGTTGCTCCCACATCCAGGGTATGATGTACTGCACTCTCCTGTGAGCTGTCTGGATCCTTGATATTGGCCAGGAACTGTTTACTGGGTGTTAGTGATGGTTCCCTAGCAGGCCCTCCCCAGAAACCATCTAGTCATGGCCCACTGCAGCTGCTGTCCTCCATGCAGATGTGATCATGTCAGTGGCCCTGTGGCACACCTGCTGATATGACCTGCTGTGGCCACCCACAGCATTCAGATCAGCAAATACTCATTGCCAAATGTGCATCCTAAGTGCCAAATCTCCCCATCCACTTTCCAGTGAAAAAGCACCATGCTGTCTAAAGGCATCTACTATGACATGGTTCTCGGCATCAGGGAAGGGGGGGGGTCTCCAAGGTTTGACACGAATGGGTGGCATACTCCTAGGTGTCCAACAAGACAAGCGAGGCATAGTGCACATAAGTATTATATAAGTAAGGATTACTTGTTTCCAGATAAAACAGAAAAGGTAACCAGTCAGTATTACCCCCTGAAGAAACATACAACAGTCTACAGATGTGAAATACAAACAGGCAGGATTCAAATAAGAAGAGCAACAGGAGCAACATATCCTTGTTTGTTCCATAATAGTAACTCACCTGTGCTGCCCCCACCCACAAAAGAACAGTTTATCTTTGTTTGTGCCATAACTGTAACTTACCTTTGCTCCCCCACCCACAAAAGGACCATCTATCCTTGTCTGTGCCATAAGAGTAACACACCTTTGCTCCCCACACCCACAAAAGAACAGTCTATCCTTGTTAGTACCATAACAGTAACTTACCTTTGCCTCCTTCACCTATAAAATAACAGTCTAGCCTTGTTTGTGCCATAACAGTAACTCACCTTTGCTCCCCATCCACAAAATAACAGGAAAATGACACATTTTGCTAACAAACCATCTTTGAAATGCTAAAAGTTCTATCAAAGGAACTGTCCCTGAGACATCTGCACATATTTATCATAACACATTCCATTTTCATGCATTGGCAATCATGTATACCTCTGAAATGGCTTGGCAAATATACTCATCAGTATACTTCTAAGTAATGCATACAGATAAAAGTGTAAAATCCTTTGCTTCAGAAATTTCTTAAATATATTCCAACAAATGCAGTATGTAGCTGAAAAAATGGAAGCATATGTTGTGAAGTTCAATACTCCTCTGTGCAGATATAACCCAAAGTAATAGGGTATCTTCACTCTTCTCCACATAAACAAGTATCCTCACCATCAGTTTGCCTAGCTACATGGTTGCTTTTTTATATGGTGTAGATTCAGGGCTGTCAGCACAATGAATATGCAAATGAGGTGTGAACTCATTAGAATTGCTGAATCCCCAAAAATTGGATCCATGTAGGGATGTAAACATAGTGCAGCCACTCCCTCAGTGTTTGGTTTTAATGGATTGCAACTGTGACTGATAAGTATTTGGGAGAAGGAAAATACAACAGCACTGTAGGCTGCCTTACTTGCAGTGGGTGTATCATGTCACATCTACAAAGTGTTAGATGTAAGGTTGGAAATGTAAGCAAGCAGCACACAAGTCGGTTTGTGTTCCTTCACATCTAACCTGCCCTTCATTTTTTGGCAACTGCATATGATCTTATTTCCACTTAATATCCTCACACATTTTAAGGCCAATAATATAGAATGGCTTACAAACTGAATGTCTCACATTACTGCTCAGATACATGAAGAATGGCCAACAAACACAGAAATGTAAGACAGAACTGTATATTTGCAAGTAATAATCATGACAGGTTGTGTGATCATTAGGTGCACTACATCCAAAACTACTAAATGTACAAATAATACTTGTACGGTTTGATATCACTATAGATGCTGTTGCAGTTGGCTGTGTGCATATTGAGTTACTTTCCTTGCTGCAAAGCTGTTTGCATGGCAAAGAGGAATAAGGCACCCATCCTGTGTTCTGAAGTTCAAATCTAGACCTATGTAGTAATAGCTCATGTGTACTAACCTTTTCTTGTGTGTATGTCATAGGTTGCTCATTCTCATTTTAACTACTATTCCCCTTTCTTTCTTTTTTTCTTTTTCTTTTCTATTTTTATTGGCCAGTGTTTGCATGATGCGCTGCTTAGGGCAAGCATGGGAGACAGACAAAAATGAATGTCAAGTTTGGCTGTGCTTATCTTGTTTGCATAAAGTGCGGCATTGTGGAAATTGGACAACTGGCCAGACAGGACCCAGAAAGCCAAAAATAGAAAGCAGATGCATTCAATTAATGCTATTGGGCATTGCACAAATACAATAAGCAACACTGCACTGCAGTTAACAGTGAGACCTTAAGAGTGATTAGTAAAAATAGTGAATGTCATGTAACTAATCCTGTCGCAGCAAATGTTAAATGAAGGGCTGGAGTACACATGGTCCTGGGTTCTTGTACAGGGTGTGCAACCATTGCTTTACTATTGTGACATTGTGCAGTTTATAACAATGAACTGCAACATAGACATGTGTTTTCTTAACCTGTTTGTGGCAACAGGTGTAAGTATAGGACTACCATATATATGGTCCTGGGTTCGAATACAGTATATTCCATACACTTTTACTGTTGTTCCACTCCCATTATAGTCACTCTCACTTATAACACTTAATGTTGTATAGCTGATATTAATTATATGTATGACGGCTGAGGCACTACTATTGTGTCAGTTATGTGTTAATTTATCTATGTATTATCACATTTATACTCAAATGTATGACTGTGGGTATATTGTGCACTATATTCCTGTAGGTATATTTCTGCTATCTGGACTGGCATGTGGTTCACATTTATCTAACACACATACACAACTGCCTGCACATCCAGTAACCTTGAATTTGCTTAGCTTACTACTGTTGTGCTCCACCTACCATCACGCAAACACAGTGGTTGGGGCTGCACACTGCTGAGCATCATATTTGCACGATGGTAAGCAGACTGCAACATTTTCAACAGTGTGCACACTCCCAGTAAAGCAATGACTGGAACTGGTGGGAAACCATCACTCTCCATTACTCTTGATCCATGGTAGACATGGCAGGATTTTCTGGAGAAGGTGCCAGATTTAGGGCACAGTGATGGGGTCTGCAGGAGTACAAGATTTTTATTGGACTCATAGTTAAACAACACAGTGCCAGGCTTCTACAGGGAGACTATTCTGGTTCCCAGTATAAGTCAGAAGCTTGGGATAGTCTGGCCTGGACTGTAACCAGTGCCACCTATATCCCATGCACTGGCGACCAATGTAGGCATCACTATAATGATCTATGGCGAAGGAAGAGGGATACACTCAATGCTTGGATCAATGAATTTAGGACTGCAGACATCTCACAACTGTGTAAGTATCAACTACAGAGAACACTTGTAAGACTTAAAAGTTGAATATAAGCAAGACTGGTATTCATAATGGTATTCTGTTCTGTTTTTTCCACAGCTGACCAGGAGGCTAATGTAAGAACTCATGGGGCTAGATTGGTAAGGATGAGGGAAGCATGTGGTATGCATGCAGCAAAAGAGTACTGTTATTGTAGCATTAAAAGTTAATGATAGCTTTTTTGGTATTTTATAGTTGTATCAAACTGAGAGTGCATATCTCAAATGTAAAAGCAAGTATGCATACATTAGTCTGTAACACAAACCAAAAGTACAATATTAGACTTTAGTAGGTTGTGGGCTCAAAGACACACTTCCCAACTATACAATACTGTTACTTATTCAATTATGTGTAACTTAAAGATTTAAAGTAAAAGCTCTAAACCAGTAGCACACATGCTCTTCTGTAAACTGTAATCTGTATAACTGGAACATGCGTATGCACAATATATGCACATGTCAAGGAGTACTTGCTGCAGTGTGTAGTATAGTGTGCATCTGTTAGGAGTTAGTAGTCTTAAAAGTTCTCTGTTAGGAGGTGGTAGTCTTAAAAGTAAAGGTTAAGATAATAGAGTCAAATAATTGTTACATTCAAGGCAGTAGCATTAGCACTGTATGTCACATATGAAGGTACTAACCTTATCTCTTTTTTTCTCTCATTCCAATCCTTATCTCTCCTTCTTGTTTTATTTTTATTTTATTTTATTATTTTTGTTGTATTTTATTATATGCTGTCAAAATGGGCTTGTGTCTTTCATGTGTACCATATCACTAAATGTTCCATGGCACAGCGAGGTAGGTCTGCCCACAGGATCCACCTGCCCCCTCCACTGGGTCTAACACCATTTCCCAGCACATCTGGCAGCCAACCTGGCAGTACCACCTCTGCTGCCCCTCCCCTACCTATCCCCTCAGGTAGTCCTGCATCCAAGGCCAGTCTTGTGGTACCCTCCAGAAGCAGTAGCAGAGACATATATATCCCACAATGATTCACACTCCTCTGTAACAGACTCCCACTGTATGTGAAGCAGTGCTCCTCGATGACCCTGTTCAAATGCAACCTTGAGTACTGGTTGGGTGATTGTAAAGTCACCTTTGGGCTGGCATCTATGTCTCTCATTCACGGGGCCAGTTGGTGCTGCTCACAAACTTGCTCTGTTACACATGGCCATCCAACTATGCTCAATAAGAGTACTTCTGTTTTTACACAGCTAGGCTTCTAAACACCCTAGTGCTATAAGGCTGGTACCCTCACATGAACCTATGAAGCTAAGTGCCTACCTATAAAGTGGTGTCTAACACACTCCAAGCTGGACTTAAATTGTGGCACTTGCATAAAGTAGTGGATTCTGTAGTCTGTGTAATTAGACAGATAGGGGTTCTATTCTCACTGCAGTCAAGAATGTGTGTGTGTGTGTGTGTGTGTGTGTGTGTGTGTGTGTGTGTGTGTGTTTGTGTGCGTGTGTGCATGTGTGTGTGTGTGTGTGTGTGTGTGTGTGTGTGTGTGTGTGTGTGTGTGTGTGTGTGTGTTTGAACTGTTGCCTGGCATTCAAGAGAGCATTTTACACCAGCATGTGGGACACTGTTAGCTTCTCCTCAGCAGACACTGCTGATGTTTTCAGCTATAAAATGTTGTTTGACACACTCCAAGCTGGACTTGAGCTGTTGTGCTTGCATAAAGTACTGGGTTCTGTATACTGTGTAATTAGATATGTAGGGGTTCTATTCTCACTGCTGTGTGTGAGCTGTTGCCTGACATTACATAGAGCATTTTACAACAGCATGTGGGACACTGTTTGCTTCTTCTCCACAGACACTGCTGAAGGCATCAGCTATATCACATTTTTGGATATTCAGTGCTCCCACGAGGGCAGGGTCAGAGACTGGCCTGGAAGCCAGGTAGAAGTCACCTCTTCCTATACCATAAAGATAACAGTGACATGGCTTTTAATCTATCCATATACATGATAGCATGGTTTGTAGGCCCAGTGTTATCTTCCTGAGAAAGCCCTGGGGAGTCTCCAGCTGCTACATGTGTCTGGTGAGGTATATGTAAAAAAGTGCATTATACTCTATTAGTGCTGTAATGGGGTTTGACTACAGTGCTGTCATAAAAGCCTAGCAGCTCAATATGATGGAGTGACTTGTGATGTACACAACATAGGCTTTCTATAGCAGTGTGGACACTTGGTGGTCTACGTTCAGATTGCTATCTACATGTGTTCCAGTGCTTGTATCACTGGGTTGCTGCATAGCAGGGCTGTTACCAATGCTGTGATTAACATGGAACTCCACTTTTCAGACAGACAACATTACAAACACACATTTCTGCATTTATTTGCACAATGCATGCCTTAGTCACCATTCAGTTGTCTGTTAGCTTCTCCTGTACTATGTTATCACCATTGGTGGACTTAGTGATTGCACATAACGTGGAAGAATTAGTAAACTTGGTAAGCCAAAGGCCATATACTTTAGTCTGAACTGTCAATAAATACAGTTCAAACAGTGAAGGGCCAAGCACAGATCCCTGGGGTTGCTAATGGTGACAGCTCTATTGTTACAGGTTGATTCACCAAATTTCACATGTGTTCTGTCAGTGAGCCAACTGGTTATCCATAAACTGATGTAATGTTTAATCCCCAGCTTGGGGGGTTTCTCAATGATACCTGCATGTGTGATTGTGTCAAACCCTAGGTCAGATCACAGTAGGCATTATACACTGACTTACATTCATCCAGGCCTATCACACAGAATCAATGAGCTATGACAACATCACAGATCACTTATAGTGTACCTCAGCACATACACCTTCCTGATACAGATGAAAACACAGTTCAACATACCCTCCACATGGCCTACGCTCCCATACAAGAATGTACATCAACATGTATCCACCTGAGCTGGGGAGAGAGCATCTGATGCATACATGTATAGAGACATCCTGACTCTCCTTGACTGTGAGGTACACCAACATGTCTTCATAGACCTCTTCTACATGTACACTAGTGTTAGAGAAAAATACTTTAAAAAGACCAAAAGCATAAGGTTCAGTTCAGGTAACTTTATTCTTGTGCAAGGAGACAAAAAATGCAGTTACAGAGTTTGTCTGGCTAAATCAGGAAGTGTCACAGTTATTATACCTTTCTTTCAAGACATTGCCCACTACAACTGACGTAGCAGATCACCAGTTCACAATTCTGTTATTTTACAGATATTTCTCATACTTCTAGCTGACTCTTCGAAGTTTTTAAAAAAAGATTTTTCAGTAAACAGGATGGCCTTGATGACCACTGGTCAATTATAACTTTCTTACTATGTGATGTTACAAGTCTTGGTACGATGGCTAATTTAAGCACAATGCAAGTACAGATTTCTGAAGCAGTTTATTGTTCTTTATATCTAACTATCTTGCAGCTTGTGCACTTTTTCATCAACTCGAACAGAGCTTATTGTCTATAATGAATGGAGCTACAGAAATTATTATTCTCCTTTTAATTTCCTGACCTGGCAGAAAATCACCTACTTTCCAGTACATTTCCAAGGCATAAACATGTATTTTTCTGTGCTAGCAAACTAGGTCAGAGTGCATCTTGCAGTGTCAGAAAGCAGAATTTCAGAAAAGCACATTTGCAGTCTCAGATAAAACTAATGCTGTATATAGAATAAAAACATGTTAATCTTCCCTTATTAGAATAAGCATTGCACACATATGTTAATACATATTTTTCTAACATTTCCCCCCTGTTAATACTTTTTATTCTATTTCAGAAGCATAAACAGTTTGTTTTCTTCTCCTAACCTCTTCCTTTGAGGATTTGCAGCTAAGAGAGTCATTCAGTTTAAACTTATGAAAGTGTTTCCTTTTTCAACAGTTCTTCAATTTCAGTACTTTGATACAAAGTCTCAGAAACTGACATGTCTATAAAATCTTTGATTAATTTTTTTTCATGCAGGGAATTCCACAGCAAATGCATGCTCCTAACAATAGTAATCCCACACAAATGGCAATTAGGATGTTCATTAAGATGGAACCCCACCCCCCAAACAAATTCTGGAACCCCACCCCCCAAACAAATTCTGGAAAAAGTCCGTCAGTGGGTTTGGGCCTGGCCTGGTCATGTCTGACACTTGTTGGATCACTTCCAAATGGTCATTAATTTTGTGCTTATTGTCGGGAATGAACGAACAGCACTCATCTTTGATTAAAGCGCACGTACCACCTCTCGCCGCTAGGGTGAAGTCAAGAGCCATGCGGTTTTGAAGTACCACAGTTCTCATTGCATTCAGTTCATCAGTCATTAATTCAAGAGCAGAAAAAGTTGCATTGCTCATGACCTCGAGAAGCTTGGATAGCTTTCTCAGTTCCCAAATTGATTTAACTGCACCATATGCAGGGGCTATGCCAGCCGAGGATATGATAGTGTCACTCAAGTCCATGTGTGCTAGTTTACTTTTGTCTTTCACAGAGTTATGGTTCCTCCAGCCTGCTACGATCTGTCCCACTGGATTCTCAGGTTTCTTGATCGGATTTTCAGGTTTCTTCGCGATATCTCTGACGTTTCGAATTTTCCCATGAGGCAAAGCTGTAGTGTGTCGTATGGCCGGGACCAGGTAACCCAAAAAACAACTGCCGGACCAATTCTCAGGCAACCATTTGTATGCCTTTTTCCCACATATGAAATAACAGTTTTCTACCTTAGTATTGATATACACATTCCCTGCATGAAACATTTTCTTATCTATAATAGATAGTTGCTTTAAAAGAATGGGATTATGCTGTATATCACTGACAGTTTTATGTAAGGACTCAAAGTATGAGTCATAATCTGCATCACAAATTGTTTTTGTATTTTTAGCATTTTTAGGTTTAATATAACATTTATAAGAAATAGTCACATTACATCTACTCCAACCTACTTGAATAGTGTCATTCTTAAAAAAAGCATACGATTTCTGTTTGTGTAACAGGCAGAAATAATGCAATTTTGTCTCTAGATTTTACAGGTGTAGTCTCAAAAATCAAGTTTTCCCAGGTCTCACTGACCCCTAGGGGGACAGCAGCCATCAATAATCCCCCGTATGCTGTTGGTATAGCTGTGCAAATCCAACAATTTGAAACATTAAAAGTCTCAGCATACACATATTTGATTGCTTGGTAAGTGTTAAGGTTCGGATGCCAGTCTATGAATGTTGAATCACGTTTATTCAGTCTAGCTGGTGTGGCTGAAGAAAAGAAAGGCCACAGCAAAAAGAACATTGTCACCAATGCAGTTACTAAGATGATTATGCAACACTGCTAAATATACTGCTGAAATCGTTCAGTATTCCTATTGTCTCTAGGTCTTGTCATAATTTTTTATTGCTGCTGTGTGTTAGCAAGAGTGTTATCAAATTCAAAGTTTTTGACTAGTTTACAGTGTGTTAAATGAATCCAAGATGAACGTTCCGCAATCTTGACTGCTGTGGGCGTGCTCAGCAGTACTTGATACGGACCTTCCCACTTAGGTGTCATCCAAGTCTTCTTTTTGATTGTCTTCACCCAGACCCAAGTGCCTGGGGCTACTGCTACTTCAGAGGTGTTAGTTTGGTCTTTATCTGAAACAGAATTAAACTGTAAAAGATGTTTGTTATTTAGCATATTCCTCATGTAGTCTGCAAGTGTCCAATCTGCTTCCTGGTCTGCAGGCATGAGAGGTTTCCACTGAGGTATATAATAAGCTCTTCCGAAAATCTTTTCGAAAGGTGTCAATCCTTTTGCATTCAGAACAGTTCTCATGCTCAACAGTGCCAGGGGCAAACAGTACACCCAATTCTTCTGTGTTTCTGTTATAAGCTTCCTAAGCTTATTCTTTAAAACTCCATTGTGCCTTTCTACCAACCCTGCAGATTGAGGGTGATATGCACAGTGATGTTTTAAAGAAATCCCAAAATACTGACTTAGCTGCTGTATAGTTTGGTTAACGAAATGTGTACCATTGTCACTGTATCCTTTCCGGTATGCCAAATCTAGGAATAATCTCTTTAACTAGGGTCTTTGCAACAGTGGCTGCATCTGGTTTACTAGTCGGAAAGGCCTCCACCCATTTGGAGAACATATCCACAATGACAAGGCAGTACTTTTTGTTTTCACATTTGCTCAATTCTATGAAATCCATACAGATGGTATGAAACGGATACGGTGGTGTAGGGAAACTCCTTTGCTTGGGCTTTAATGCCCCTTGTGCATGCTGTTTATTACAAGTGTGACATGACAGGCAAAATTTTTTAGTGTAGTTTGAAAACCCATACGTAGCGAACACCGGATTCACTAACTGTACCATCCACCCTGTTGAGACATGGCTCTTCCCATGGCTCAACAAAGCTGCATATCTAAATAAATTAGATGGTAATATTGGTTTTCCCTCTTTGGAGATGTACAGCCCTTCCTTGAGAATTGCTCCTCGTCTTTTCCATTTTTGTTTTTCAGCCTGTGTAGTAAGTGTTTGCACTGTTTTCAACATTTCTAAGTCTAAAATCTCAGAAGGTTGTAATTCCTCGTTCAAAAGAAATGCTTCTGCGGCTGCTTGCTTTGCAGCTGTGTCAGCTCTCGCATTGTCTTTTGAAATCCTATCTTGTTGTTTTGTATGAGCTATGCATTTACAAATAGCTACTTTCTGAGAAAACTGAATAGAATCTAACAAATCTAAAATAAACTGTGCATGGTTAATCGGTTTGCCAGTAGATGTCACCATTCCTCGATTCTTCCACTGTTGTGCAAAAACATGTACAGTAGAAAAAGCATACTGGCTGTCTGTAAAAATATTTACACTTTTACCCTTTGCTAAGGTACATGCCCGTGTCAAGGCAATCAACTCTGCTGCTTGTGCAGATAAGTTATGTGGTAAAGGTTTCGCTTCTACAATCTCAGTGTCAGAAACCACTGCATAACCTGTTAGGTTCTGTCCTGTAGGACTCCTTTTGCATGAGCCATCCATGTTATATGTCACCTCAGCATTATCCAAGGGAACATCTGTGAGGTCTTTTCTAGGCAGTGTCTTTTGCTCAGTTACCTGCAGGCAGTTATGGGGTGTGCCATCCACAGGAGTTGGGAGCAAGGTAGACGGATTCATAGTAGTACATCATTCAATTGTCATGTGAGGTTGGCTCAGCAACAGAGTCATACAAGAAAGATACCTAGCAGGGGAAAGATATGCTATTTTTTCTTGCAGTAAAATGATTGCGACTGCATGAGGAACTCTCAATGTGAGAGGGTGGAATAACACTACTGAGGCCGAAGCCTGCACTGCCATTGCAGCTGCAACTACTGCTTGTACACAGTGGGGTAGAGACCTCGCCACTGGGTCCAGTTGTGATGAATAATAAGCAATGGGGCATTGCTTGTCCCCATGCTGTTGAGTCAATACTGATGTCATATAACCTTGCTTGCAATCTACAGTTTGGAAAAAATGTTTGTGATAATTTGGTAATCCTAAAACTAATGATGATGCTATTAATTGTTTCAGCTTGCAGAAAGTTAATTCTGCTTCTGGTGTCCACTGTATTAAATCTTGTGCTGCCATAGGCTTCTTAAAAATCAGGTTGGTTAAAGGTGCAGATTCCAAAGCGTAGTTTGGGATCCAGCTCCGACAGAAATTAGTCGTACCCAGGAAGGACATCATTTCCTTTTTGGTTGTGGGTTTTGGTGCTTGTAAAATCGCTACTTTTCTGTCCTCATCTAGTGTTCTGCCATCTTTGGATATTACATATCCAAGGTATTTCACTTGTTTTCTCCAAAGTTGCAATTTATTTTTGCTTACTTTGTGTCCTTCAACTGCTAGGAATTTTAATAACGCTAAAGTATCTTCCTTACAATCTTGCTGGGTAGGGGCAGCCAGCAGGATGTCATCAACATAAAGTAAAATTTGACTACCTTTCGGTGGGATAAATCCCGCTAGATTACTTGCCATTTCTTGTGAGAATATTGTTGGACTTTCACTATAATCCTGTGGTAGTCGCGTATATGTATACCGTTTCCCCTGAAATGTAAATGCAAACCAATACTGGCTGCCAGGGTGTATCGGTATTGAAAAGAATGCATTGCTGATATCTACCACAGAAAAATACTTCTGTTGAGGTTTTAAATCATTCAATAAGGTATGTGGATCTGGCACCGTAGGTGCTCTTGGTATTACTGTGTCATTTACAGCTTGTAAATCTTGGACCATACGCCATTCTCCATTTGCTTTTCTAACTGGGAATAAGGGTGTGTTACATGGTGAATCGGGGGATTCCACCAGTATTCCCCTCTTAAGCAAAGCTGCTATGATAGGTTTAATATGTGCCTCTGCATCTTTTCTCAAGGGGTACTGTCTCTTTTGTGGTCTGAATGCTGACTTTGGTGTGATAGTAACTGGTCCTGCTGTGCAAATAAGTCCTACATCTGATTTTCCTGTTGACCAGAGAGTTTCTGGTATGTCTAACAAAGCTTTTTCTTTCTCTTCTAATAAGAGGGCTTCTCAGCTGTCTTTGCTGGACTGCAAGTGTACTGCTGGATGTGTTTGTGTTATCCAGTTCAGTTTCTGTCTTTGTATTCCCTGTTCTGACAGTTCTGATTCTGTCTGTTTTTCCCATTTTGTGACTTTTTCTCCTAGGTCTATCCATTTTAAATCTTCCTCTTTAGTTAAACTAACATGCAGTATTAGATTTGATTTGTAAAGTGAAAAGAACTCCTGGGGTAATGAACAGCTAACTACACTGTTCCCTTTTATGTCCCAGTACAAATTACACAGTACTAATCTGTTTGCATGATTTTTAAACAATTCTTGTTCATATTCTTTGTCAGGTTTTGGTGTATTACAATAATACAGAGTACAGTGCAACAGGTGTTGTATGTCAATGCAAAGGGAGGGGAACTTACTGATAGCTACATTCATTAACTCTTCAGTTACTGCTCCAGGGCCAGTTGTAACTAAGTCCTGGCTGTACCAGTAAAATGTCTCACTTTCCATTTGCACTGAAAAAGTATTGGTCTGTCACTGTGCTTCCATACCCTGCATGGTTGGAACTACTGCTATGCCTAATAGTTGCATAAGATCTCTGCCCAAAAGGTTCGCTGGGCATTTTGCAGAAACAACAATTTTGCTTTTCTGGGTCAATCCTGAAACAGGATCTGTTATTGTAATGTTATGGGAGAGAGGCTCCCAATACAGCTGTCCATTAGCTGCTTTTACTAGTATAAAGTCATGTGATTCTGAAATTTCTGGTAGTTTGGAGGGGTGTACCAGGGTTCGTGATGCCCCTGAATCACACAAGAATTTGACATCCCTCCCTTCTACCAGGAGTGTCACTTCTGGTTTTGTGTCAGCCAAACAGAGCTCTAGGCTCAGTAAGGCTAGGTCTAATATTCCGTCTTCTTCACTATCAGTAGCTTCCTGCACTTCCTCTATTATCACATTCTCTGCTCCTTCTATCACATTGTCATTTGTCTTTTCTCTATTATTCCTATCTAGTGATTCCTGACTTTCATATAGTCAGTCCTCACCCTCATCGTTTTTGTCTTCCACTGCTGCCTTCTTATTTTTCCTGCAATCCCTTGCCATGTGTCCTTTTTTCCCGCATTTGAAGCACTCACCTCTTTTCTTTCTCCCTTCAAAGTCCTCTGATCGCTGATCAGATTGTTTGTTTCCCTGGACATTCTTTTTGCCCTTTTGTCCGGACTGTACTAAATAAACTTCTCCATCTTCTACAGCAAATACTTGGGTTTTCTTTTTCTTTTTGTTGTTAAAATGCCTCTCGGCATGTCTAGCATATTCAAGCAGTGATTGTAATCTGCTTGTACGATGGTCTACCATGTGTTTAGTAATAAAACTACTTATGGGTGCAATACTGCCTTTCAAAAATGCATTCTTTAACTGCTGCTCATATGGGGAATCTTGTGTCTGATCTTCAGGCACTTGCATTCCACAGTGATTGTTAAAGCATTCCAATAATCTGGAAAAATATCTATCAACAGTTTCACTTTCTTGTTGGATGCATTGATTAATGCAAGTCCAGTCTGCCCTAGGCTTCCATTTCTCAGAAATTCGGTCTGTCAGGCCTTTCACTCTGTTGTCTACTTCTGCGCTGCTATGTGGGAGGGGTCTAAGTGCAGCGTCACGGGGATTCCAGTTGCCACTGATCATATGCCAATCTGGACCTACTATTTGTCTGACTACTTTTTCTACTTCCTCTCCATTTAAGTGATAACTTAATCTCATGCCCATTTAAGTGATAACTTAATCTCATGCCCTGTAAGTCTTCTAAGAACTTTCTAAAATTAACTTTTGGATGGGGGATTCCCTCTGTGGCTTTCCGGACGTCTTCCAGTGTCCACGGTCTGTATACTAAGAGAGTTGGGTTCTGCCCTTCTTGTCCTGCCTGAGGATTTGGTACTTCTATGAGTGGGCATATCTCTTCTTCACTCATAGCCCGTGAATTTCCATTTATTTGATATAATTCAATATCTCCTTTTAAATTACGTGTTCGAGACCTAGTCTCAATAGGATCTCTAACAAACGGTAGTGGTTTTATAGGAACAACTGGATATCGTGGAGGTGGGTCAGTTTGTTCTTTTGCTTCATATTCTGGTAAGGGAACTGGTAAGGGAACCGAAACTGGAGTGGGCAGAGGGGTCGATGCTATAACCAAGTTATTATCCTCTTTGTCTAGAAACATTGCTTTTGAATTTTTATTCTTTTGTTCTCTTCGATTTGCTTCCTCAATCCACCTGTGTGCCTGAGGAACTCCTAGTTTACACTGTTTTTTAACCCGACCTTTAGAATCGGTTTTTAACTGTCTAATAAGTTTGATAAGCGAGGATCTTTCTAGTTTCCTGTCAAATTCATATTTATTAACCCATTTAGTATAATATTTAATGTTATCGGCGCGCTGTGATTACATATATTTTGAGTCTTCGGTTAACGGTGGACTTTGGGGTCTTTTTGTTTTTGTGCACGTATTACCCATTTTGTTCTAACCTTTTTTAAATGTTACGTAACTCTTTTGTTTTTAATGTGGTACCACCAAGTGTTTACAGTCTCTTCAGACTACCTGCCTACTTATTCTGTTTCCCTGATCTGTGACAAGATAGCAATATTTCTGTCCCTGAATTTTAAAAATTATTGCAGAACAAATACAATCAAGTCCCTGATCTAAAACAGAAAAAAGTAAATTCACCTTACCTGAGCCTCAGCAATTGGTCACTCACTGTTCATATGGAACCCGCCTTCAGTCGTAGATCAGAAAAGTGTCTGGCCTCTTTTGCACGACAATTCAGTCGGAGGTCTTTCAATGAAGAAGATCCGGTGTGGTATCTTCCCTGCGCAGTTTCATGCCACCTGGCCCATCTGATCCCAGGCTAAACGAGGGTTTCCGGCTCCAAAAGGACCAAAAAAAATGTTAGAGAAAAATACTTTAAAAAGACCAAAAGCATAAGGTTCAGTTCAGGTAACTTTATTCTTGCGCAAGGAGACAAAAAATGCAGTTACACAGTTTGTCTGACTAAATCAGGAAGTGTCACAGTTATTATACCTTTCTTTCAAGACATTGCCCACTACGACTGACGTAGCAGATCACCAGTTCATAATTTTGTTATTTTACAGATATTTCTCACATTTCTAGCTGATTCTTCAAAGTTTAAAAAAGATTTTTCAGTAAACAGGATGGCCTTGACGACCACCGGTCAATTATAACTTTCTTGCTATGTGATGTTACAAGTCTAGGTACTATGTCTAATTCAAGCACAATGCAAGTACAGATTTCTGAAGCAGTTTATTGTTCATAATATCTAACTATCTTGCAGCTTGTGCACTTTTTCATTAGCACGAACAGAGCTTATTGTCTATAATGAATGGAGCTACAGAAATTATTATTCTCCTTTTAATTTCCTGACCTGGCAGAAAATCACCTACTTTCCAGTACATTTCCAAGGCATAAACATGTATTTTTCTGTGCTAGCAAACTAGGTCAGAGTGCATCTTGCAGTGTCAGAAAGTGCAATTTCAGAAAAGCACATTTGCAGTCTCAAATAAAACTAATGCTGTATATAGAATAAAAACGTGTTAATCTTCCCTTATTAGAATAAGCATTACACACATATGTTAATACATATTTTTCTAACAACTAGTAATATTCCAGTTGTGTGAAAAAGACCTGTGTGAGTTGTTAATGTTACATCAGATTCTGTATATCTGATAGATGTCCTCAAAGTAAGGTAATCAAGAGCATGCATGATGACAGCAGTATCACCTTGTGGAACCTGAACAGGTCAAGGCATTTGACACAAATCTACAGTGAGGTATTCAATCAACATTGTCATATGTGGCCATAAGCAGCTATATCATCAAATGGGTAGATCACTGTATGATGCACATGGCATCTCACTATGTTGAAATGTGTGACGTGGCATATATCTCAGGTCCAGTGATCAGGCTGGTGCACCAGGGCTGCCTGCTAGACCCTTTCCTATCCAGTAGTTAAGTGATGGACATCACAGAAGACATACACATGCTGTGTCCAAACAGCTGCCTGCAGGACCACAACTTGTGGGCAATTATTGACTCCAGCTGTTATATTAGTATAATTCAGACAGTATCAACATATACCAAAAACTGCTGCCACAGCCACGACAACACCTACATTGACAAGAAACATAGAGAGATTTGTTGAAATCAGGAAAAAGACACACCACCCAAGTATAATCTGGACATCACACCCTATAATCAGACCAATAGGTATGTGACCTGTGTCCTGGAGTAGAGTGTAAGTGGTACATCCACTAGCATGTGGTTACACTGCTGGCTACTCCCTTTAATGTAACACAACTACTGGGTATGTGAAGGACATGCACATCAGAGGCCATAATAACTTCATGGTTCCCAGCCTTCATCACACCAAAAACAGTGTACAATGCACCCTTCTTCATGTACCTCCCTATGCATCTTTCAGTGATGTGACACTAAAGTGTACCACATTTGTCACAGTGCACTGTCGCACAGCTTATTGTCCATACCTAGGTATTCTTTCTGTAGAATATACATGACTGCCTGATGGTGTGGAACACCAATCAAGTTGTTACACCAGATGCATGTGTGCTACCTGTTCTACTTATGTACATGCTACATACATAGGTGTTTGACAACATTAATGGCATGTATATCATTCCTGACAGTGCGGATTGTGCTCTATATATATATATATATATACACACACACACACACACACACACACACACACACATACATGCCATGCATACAAGTCAACTAGCCTGTATTGCCCATACTGTCACATACAGGTATAGCAGTGTTCTTCCTAACACCTCCAGCAGATATTACAGTGCCAGGACAGTGAGCATGGTTACCCTCATAAAGTGTGGCTGTATCATAACAGTTGTTCAAATGTGTGTGTGCAGACTCATCTCTTATCACTTTACATCACGTATGTTACATCAGAGGCATGGGATTAGTGGTGGTATTATTTTGATATTGTCCATGATTGCAGCTGGTTCTTGTAATGTTTTCCATGATCCTTTACCTGTGGCCACCTTGTTGAAGACCTCTGCTGAGAGTACACTCATACTCAGTCATATCAGTTTGCACAGTTTCACAATATGCACCCTACCCCAATTGTATGTCAGATTCCTGATAGATGTCCTTATGTCACCTTGTGTGACAGTCACAGACAACACATTTTTAATGTACAGTCTGTACTGTACCATATAGATATGTGCTTGTTGTTGCTGCTACAACCATCTTCCATTCATATGTCCTCCTATGCTGTACATGAGGGAGTTTCACCTGTCCTCTTTCTCTGTGTTCATCCCTACAATTCATCTGTGTGTCTCTATTAAATACCCACACTTCCCCTGAGTGATTATTTTACATGGCAATCCCATGTCCTGTTACAGATCATTAACACATCTTCAGTACAGAATGCAAAGAACGGGATATCACAATACTCTGCACTGTATGTACACTGTCCTGTACTGTGTTTGGACCATATACTTCACAGTCATACCTACCAACTGTCCAGATGTTTCCAGGATGTCCAGATGTTTTCCTTATAAAATTTGTGGCTTTCTGCCATATCACTGAGATGATCTCGGACTGATGTGACTCGGTATTACAGACATTTGATTGCATATCTCTCAACTGTCCTGATCTGTGCAGAATGTCCAGTTTGTGTCCCATATTTGTGATCTTTTCCTCATAACATTTTTGTTTTCTGGCAAATGACTGGCATATCATTGGGGAGTGAAGTCATTAACTGATGCCTGACATTTGAGTTTCAAACTTCATGTTCTTCAAGTAGTTCATAGTAATGTACAACTTATTTATTCAACTTTCTAAGTTTGTAAGTACAATATTAAATATCTGTCCCTATTTTTAGGCATTTGCCCCCCATTATGTATGCCTTTGTCCCCATCTCTTGCTCAAAGGGGATGACTGGCATGTTTGAATTTCATTCTACCACATGTCTATGCAACATCTATGGCAATTATGTCCCTATTTCTGGTTAAATGTCCCTGCATTATATTGGTCTTTGTGGAGATATGTTGAGCTAACAGATTCACATCTATATGTGAAGCCCTTGATGGACACTGTGACATTCCACATAAATACGCAGACTGTAGGTGCTCTGTTTTACAAGGAATTTATATCTATGGTTGCGTACATGGTTTCCTGCCTGCCAGCCACGAAACCTAGTTTAGATGTCCTGCACCTCCGTAGTATGCATTGCACTCTGCAGCTCACCATGCCCCATCGTGCTAACATGTAAACTCTGTGTAGGCTCTGCCTGAAGCCTACACAGAGTTTATTGAATCCTGGGGTATGTAAAGAAATTTTTTTTCAAAGACATAAAAGAAGTGGATGAAATAAACATAGATATGATTAAATAGCAAAAGACACAACAACAACAGCAACATTATAAGAATAGAAGTTAAGAATATGTTAAAAGAATAGACAAATGGTTATGTCATATGGGGTAAAGGAAATGAAAGAATAAATAAAATCATGTATAATGGTACATGGATTTTAGCAAAAATATTAACTAAAGTCATATGGTGGTTATGGGAAAAGCAGGGGATCTAATAGAGATGAAAATTTAGTATGATTTAAAGGAAATTATGAATATTTGTAAATAGATTTGTTTATCTCTATATTGGTGCATTTGTAAATATTTTAAATATGTAAACATGTTGTAAATAATAGTTCTTTTTGTATATAAATAAAGGACCCCTACTCTTTTTGACTGGTGACATGGGATCTTTTACCCCCATCTACTCTACCACCAATTAAAATAGATGGGTCCTCAAGTTCAAGATCTCATCCAAAGGACGACACACTCAGGTGTTCATTATTCTTCTTATACTGCACTGCAGTGTCAGCAAACCTTCCTTCTTGTGTAGGACTAGAATCCACAGCCTTCTGCACAAAAGGTGAGTATGCTACCTGTTATGCCACTGACAATTAGTATCATCATTTATGTTATATCTGCATATCATGCTCATAAACCTCTGGTGAATTATTATTCAAGTTCTAGATGTTCACACACATGCACACACACACATTCATACATTAAAAATTGTATTTAACTACCTACAAACTGCACATTTATGTGTGTAGGATAACTAACCTCTTTGCACATACAGTGGATACAAAAAGTTTATACACCCCTGTTAAAATGCCAGGTTTTTTGTGATATAAAAAATAAGACCACAATAAATCATTTCAATACTTTTCCCACCTTTAATGTGACCTATAACTTATTTATTATTTATTTATTTCCAGTTTGATGACTGGGGAGGTCCACTGGGCTCAAAGAGCCTGTTTTCAGTGGAGGCCCGGGGAGAAAAGCTCCAATAATACATACTACAAGCTCCATAATATGAAGTACAATACATAGTGGAAACAGAAACAAACTAAGCAAATTTTACATACAAAATAGCAAAAACTAAACAAAAGTTAAACAGCAGCTTGGAGAAGGATGTAAAGCATATTTACATGTTTAGTGGTTGAGCACAGTAGTACAAGGTTTAAATAATCTGAGAATGATATAGAAATAACATTAGCATGGATGAGTTCTTTATGCATGAATATTAGCATGAGTTAATCTAATACAGAGATTTAAATCCTCTGAGAGTGGTATAGAGGTAGCATTAGCATGAAGGCAGTACATAGGGTTAATCAGGAGTGTGTAAGGAAGAACAAACTTTGTGTGTTATAAAGTATTTATGCATTAAGCAGGTTAGGTAGGTGGAGTGCAACTGCATTTCCATTTTTGGGAGAGGTAAGAATGCAGCTGGGTTTTGAAGTGTTCAGAGTTCTCAGAAATTCTTAGAGATGGCGGGAGAGAATTCCATTTTTTGGTGACAGAAAAGGATAGGAGAAGCTGACCAGCAGGTCGATTTGGTTTATAAACAGAGATTAGATTTTGGTGGGTAGATCTTAGAGTTCTGTTTGGGGTGTATAATGTTAAGATGTTTGTTAGTGCTGGGCATATAGCTGGTTTGAAAATAAGCTTGTGAGTGGTGATGAGTTGGAGGTAGTCAAGGTAGTTTGGGAGCTTTAGCCATTGCAGCTGGTGGAGAGGTTTACAGTGGTGAGTGGAGTATTGGGAAGTGGTGGCAAACTTTGAGATTGTATTGTAAGAGGATTCTAGTTTAGAAGAGATGGAGGAAGATAGGTTGGTTAGTAGGGGAGCACCATACATTAGTGAGGGTAGTAAGAAGGTAGTGGCGAGGGTCTGTCTTGTTGAGGGGGAGAGGAAGTGGGAGTTTCTGTACAGCATGCCAAGTTTCTGATGGGTTTTCTTTATATTTAGCTGAATATGGGTATCAAATTTTAGGTGTTCGTCAATAGTAACTCTAAGAAGTTTAGCAAAAGGAACAACTTCTATAGTGGAGTTGGCAAGGCTTGTAATCTTGAAAGAGGTTTTGTCTAGGTGGACAGATTTTGAGGGAGAGAATAGAAGGATCTTTGATTTGTTGGCATTCAAAGGGAGGTGATTTTAGAGCATCCAGTTCTCAGTAGTTGAGAAGGCAGTTTGAGTTTTTGTTTGGAGCTCAGGGAGGTTTGATGCAGAGGAAACTAAAGTTGAGTCATCCGCATATTGTACTATCTTAGTGTTAGGAATGGCTGCATGGTAATCATTAATGAAGATATTGAAGAGCATAGGGCAAATAATGGATCCCTGGGGTACCCCGGTTGGGGTGGGAAGGAAGGCTGAGGTGCCAGTCTTCCATTTTACTGCCTGAGATCTGCCAGAGAGGTAGCTGCTGAACTAGGTAATGGTGTTTTGTGAGAGGTTAAGATTGGGAAGGTGGTGAAGAAGTTGGGTATGGGAGACTGTGTCAAAAGCCTTGGAGAGGTCAAGGAGGACTGTGGATACAAGTTCTCCAGAGTCACTGGCATGGTTTACGATGTCTAGAAAAGAGAGAAGAGCTGTTATTGTGCTATGGCCAGGACGGAACCCATGATGTGTTGGAGTGAGGAGTTGGTTATGTGTAATGAATGGCATGAGCTGGAGGTGGATGCATTTCTCAAGAATTTTTGAAATAGGTTAGAGAATCGCTATGGGGCAGAAGTTGGAGATGTTATTATTTTTGCCTCCTTTATGGGGGGTTAGGATAAAGGCTGCACGCCACAGTTCGGGGACATATGATGCTTGTATGGATCTGTTGATGAGTATGCTAATGGGGATGGCGATGCTGTCTGCTACAATTCTTAAAAAGAGTGAGGGGATATTGTCAGAGGCATTAGAGCAAGGCTTAAGCTTAGAGAGAAGTTTTTTTATATATGAGGTGGGGATGGGTTTGAGGTGGAATATGGGAGGCGAGTTTGGGGTGGAAGGTTGGGCACAGGGTTTGATTTGGGGGGAGGTGTTGTTGGTTGAGAATGTTTTAGTGAGTTCTGCTATAGAGTTAGTAAAGAAGGAGTTGAACAGAGCAGCTATTTATGGGTCAGATTTACTAGTGTCGGCGCAAGGGTTGTTTTTGGTGCCTGGGTTGAGAAGTGAGTTGATGGATTTCCAGAATTGTTTGGGGTTAGAGGAGTGGTTAGACTGGAGTTTGACATAGTATGCTTTTTTGTCTTGTATGATACAATTTTTGGCTGAGTTGCGGAGTTGTTTATATGTAAGAAATGTGTCAGGGTGCCTATTACGATGGTAGAGTTTCCAGGTCTTGACCCTTTGTTGCATGAGTGTTTTGGTATCTTTACTAAGCCAAGGGGCGGAATTGTTTTTTATACATTTTATTCTTGGAGGGGCTTGGGAGTTAAGAGTGTCTAAGAAGGTTGAGTCAAAGAATTTGACAGCACTGTCCAGAGGTAGAATTTTTAGAGTGTCCCAATTTATCAGTTTGAGAGAATTAGAAAAAGCTGTAAGGTTAAAGTTGTTGAGATTCTGAGTATGGATATATTGGTGTAGATGAGGAGAGGAGGGGGTTGCTCTATGGATGAAGGCTGGTAAGTGATCACTGATAGAGTCAGGTAAGGTGCCAGTGTGGGAGATTTTGTTTGGGTAGGAGACAAGGATCCAGTTCAGTATGGAGCCTGGGGGGTTATTTTTATTAAGTCTGGTTATAGCATTTGTGAGTTGAGTTAAATTACATAGACTGATTGAAATGCAGGGGGGGGGGGTCATTGGCAGTAATTTTGTTCCAGTCAATGTTCACATCTTCTAGGATGTATGTCTCAAGCTTGATATTATATGAGCCCCATAGAAGAATTTCCTCAAGTGTGTTAATGTTGTTTCCAGGGGGGATATAGAGGGTTATAACACAAATGCTTTTCTGGTTATTTAGTTTGAGAGTTCCTATGTGCTGTACAATTCAATTGAAAAACAAACAAATCTGTTAGGAGAAAAATATAAAAAATAAAAAAGTATGATAAGCTGGTTGCATAAGTGTACACACCCTTAAACTAATACTTTGTTGAAGCACCTTTTGATTTAATTACAGCATTCAGTCTTCTTGGATACACACCTGCCATCAATTGAAGAGACTCTGATTAACCCCAAATAAAGCTCAGCTGTCCTAGTAGGATTTTCCTGACATTTACTCAGTTGCCTGCTACAGCAAAAGCCATGGTTCGCAGAGAGCTTACAGTGCATCAAAGGGATCTCATTGTTGAAAGGTATCAGTCAGGAGAAGGGTACAAAAAAAATTCCACAGCATTGGATATACCATGGAACAGAGTGAAGACAGTCATCAAAAAGTGGAGAAAATGTCGAACAACAGTGACGTTGCAAAGAACTGGACGTCCCTCCAAAATTGATGGAATGAGATGAAAACTGGTCAGGGAGGCTGCCAAGAGACCTACAGCAACACTGAAGGAGCTGCAGGAATTTCTAGCAAGTACTGGTTGTGTACTACATGTGACAACAATCTCCCGTATTTTCCATATGTCTGGGCTATGGGGTAGGGTTGGAAGATGGGAGCCTTTTCTTACACAGAAAAACATCCAGGCTTGGCTAAAATTTGCAAAACAATCCATCAAGTCTCCCAAAAGCATGTGGGAAAATCTGTTATGGTCTGATGAGACAAAGGTTGAACTTTCTGGCCACAATTCCAAAAGGTACGTTTGGCACAAAAACAAAACTTTGCATCACCAAAAGACCATCATCCCCACTGTGAAGCATGGTGGTGGCAGTATCATGCTTTGGGGTTGCTTTTCTTCAGCTGCAACTGGGGCTTTAGTCAAGTTGGTGGGAATTATGAACAGTTCCAAATACCAGGCACTTT
Organism: Protopterus annectens; assembly: GCF_019279795.1. Lineage (NCBI taxonomy): Eukaryota > Metazoa > Chordata > Ceratodontiformes > Protopteridae > Protopterus > Protopterus annectens. The sequence goes on from NC_056727.1 coordinate 1,118,147,884, forward strand.
TGGCCCAAAACCTTCAGGTGTCTGCTAGAAAGCTGAAGATGAAGAGAAAATTCACCTTTCAACACGACAATGACTCCAAGCATACATCCAAATCAGCAAAAGAATGGCTTCACCAAAAGAAAATTAAAGTTTTGGAATGGCCCAGCCACAGCCCACACCTAAATCCAATAGAAAATCTGTAGGGTGACCTGAAGAGAGCTGTGCAGAAGAGATACCCTCGCAATCTGACAGATTTGGAGTGCTTTTGCAAGAAAGACTGGACAAATATTGCCAAGTCAAGATGTGCCATGCTGATAGACTCCTACCCAAGAAGACTGAATGATGTAAATAAATCAAAAGGTGCTTCAACAAAGTATTATTTTAAGGGTGTGCACACCTATGCAACCAGCGTATTGTACGTTTTTTTCATTTGTTATACTTTTTCCTCTAACAGATTTGTTTGTTTTTCAATTGAATTGTACAGGTTATAGGTCACATTAAAGGTAGGAAAAGTTTTGAAATTATTTATTGTGGTCTCATTTTTTTATATCACAAAAACCTGGCATTTTAACAAGGGTATGTAAACGTTTTATATCTACTGTATGTAGGCCTCATCATACTGGTTGAGCTTAATTATATATATATATATATATATATATATATATATATATATATATATATATATATATATATATATACACACACACACATATAGATATATATATATATATATATATATATATATATATACACACACACATGCAAATATACATACATTTATATTTTATATATATATATATATATATATATATATATATATATATATATATATATATATATATACATACACACATATATACGGGTCTACTGTATATAATCAAAAACTCACGTTTTCGAAAAACAGTAGACCCATGGTTACGCGAAAGTGCACTTCACTGAAAGTGCACTTTCACAAACACCACTTGAGCGAATGGTTATGGACCTTAGAGTTAGGATTTGGGTTAAGGATAGTGGATAGCTAGTAGGGCTATCTACTATCCTTAACCCAAGCCCTAACCCTAAGGTCCATGACAACCGCACCACAGTGGAGGACATTGCCCGTTCGTTCTATTGATGTTCATGAAAGTGTACTTTCGTTGAAGTGCACTTTCACGTTAGTGGGCATATACTACCAGATTCTGAAATAGTGTAATTTCGATCTCTGGTAGTAGACCCGTATATACACATACATACAATTATATACAGATGAACTGCACTAAGGTAAGTCAAACAAGCAAGTAAGTGATTTGTAAAAAGTAGTAAGAATTCAGCAATGACAGAATTTAGCAGAAAAGTTCTACTTGTTCAGTAGCTATAACTTATACACAAAACTTCTGTTTATATCAGTACAGAGCAAAACATTAGTTATGGTATTTCCTCTGTGCAAATCACATTTTAAAATTAACAAGTAAAGTAAGCAAGAAAATCCTGTGTTTTAAAACGGAGACTAATGACCCACAAGGGCCATGTAACTTTGCTTCTGTACAGGTCTTAGACAACCTACATGAACATAAAGCAAAAATAATCAGTAAAAGCATCATTTAAAAGGTACAACTGGTAACTGCAGTATAAATATATTTTTTTAATAGGGCCATTCAAACTCAGAACTACCTAAGGTACTCCATAGCATCTGATTTATACAGAAGAACCATTCCTCAAAGCTTAAAAGTAATTCACTGAGTATCTATAGTAAGACAGATATTAAAATATTAATAGCTGGATGATAATGGAGAACACTGAACCCTTTTTAAGTGCAAATCCAGAATACCGAGTTAAGTGGTTACGCAAAGTCCACTGTCCTCCATTATCACCTGAAACTCTTACTGCCACTAAATATGATAGAAGTAAAAAGCTTTTCAATATTGATGAGCATATCTCTCAGCTGTCCATGACATTAATTAGAAACATTTTTAACACACTGAATACATAACATGCCCTTTAAATGTGGAACAGTGAGGAACATGGACATTTTAAGACTCAAAATGAGGAACATTCCTCATAATGAGGCCACTTGAGAATTATGAATAACAATAATGTTTTTCTACCAATTATTTTTAGCATTGCCTCTGTTTATTGAGCAAAGCAGTTGGCAGCTGTGGTCAAGATGATATGTTACGTAACTGCTGTAATGTTCTCAGAGCTACACAAAAACACTGGTGTGATACAGTTTTCTCCATTATCCCTAAAAGTTGTACCCTGAAGTGTGGCTAACAGTGCATCTTGTCTTTCAGCGTGTATGTCAGTTGTCGGATATTGGATACTGCATTCAGCTTGTTTACTATAAGTTATATATACAGTTTGTTCTATGTAAGTAATCTGAACTATTTTGTTATTTGCTTACATTTCTTTTTTTGTTTGTGAAATGGTTTGTAATTCACTTGGCTTGAGTCTGAAATCAGTCAGTATTGATCAGTGCACTACACTGTAAACAAATATAAATAAAGAGAAATACATACATACAGACAGACAAATAAAAACTGTAGAAGCATGAGTAACATAAGAATGATTACAGAACATTTCAAAGACTGCATAAAAGCAGACAAAATGTACACCCATAAATGTAAGGGGACATGCTTTCCCTCACAGTGTTTCATCAGGAATATCAGTTCTAGAGTACAATTGAAGTTTCGCTAATGTGTGCACGTCACCCTGCATTACAAACTGCAGGTATGAAATAGAAGACAGGATCTCTGAGGAAGCCAAAGTTCAAGGTCACCCAACACACGTGTGATAAACTGCATGTTTCAGTGGAAACATATGTAAAACTTATTAATAATTATACTATGGATACTGAAAACAACATCCCGTCAGCAGCCAAGTTTGCCTGGAAGTAAATAACTCTACCTTACTACATACAAAAGGCTGTAACTCTCAAAGAAATAAAAAAATAAAATAACTGAAGGCAAATGTAGAAAGTCTCCATGGTCACTAGTGCCACATCAACATTGATGGAAGCGAGGAAAAAAATTGGAATATGCATAGTAACTTTGATGAAAACAAAAAAAGAGAGTGTGTTGTGTGTGTGTGTGTGTGTGTGTGTGTGTGTGTGTGTGTGTGTGTGTGTGTGTGTGTGTGTGTGTGTGTGTATGTGTATGCACAGATAGATTTTTTTTTACAGAACTTACTTCCCACTGAAAACATTCACCAAGTAAGTCACCAAGACCTTAAGCCTATGACTTTTAAAAATATCATATAAAGGCAAATATGTAGCTAAAAGTCAAAAATTACGATACTTTGTTATTTAAATCTATGAAAAGCAAAGAAAAATGAAAGAAATAATTTTATATCAGATTTAATATCCAGAATACAAACATCACTCTCCTTTCAGAAAACCAGTGTCAGTTTTACAAAATTATTTAAATTCAGGCCATATTTGGATTTCTTTCAGGGACATATTACTAATGAGGAATGGCATTCCTTTCCCCAGTCCTGCTATTTGTAATCAGAGGATCATTCATTATATTGGCAAACTGATAAGGGAACAGGACCAAGAAGTATTACAAGAAAGACCCAATATTTATCATAAGTTTCACATCATCTACCTAATAAGTTTAATATATTATTGGTCACAGAAGAGGCCTCAGTGTTTTGAAGTGAAGCTTTCATTGTCTTATCATTGCAGCAACAGTGAATTAAACTTGATATAAGTGTATAATCCTATATATCTTTTGAATAACATAACCAGAAATATGAAACACTACTGCATTTATAACAGAATAATTACTGAAATTTAACTATCTTAGACTTCAACCAGCATGGGTTTAACATAAAAATTCTGCAGCTAGAAACATTTATATTTACACTGATCTGGTTATTAAGGCTATTACAAAAAAAGTGTAAAAGTTCTGTGTAGATGTGATATAGATGTACTTGCCCAAGGTATTTGACTTGAGTTTTATATCAATAAATATATTCTCTGGATGTAAAACTAGCTCAACAAAGGATCAATATTTATCAAACATAATAAGAATGTACATACACAATACTTTATCACATCTAGAGTAGTTGGACGATCCATACTGTGATTGCACTTTGTAATATTTATTTACCTAATTTGCCTTATCCTTCTGACAAAGGTCACATTAAATATGCAGGTGAAATGAAGTGTCTAAGAAGACGGAATACACATCAGGTACACATGGTCCTGCAAACCAGGCTGGACAATATCTACAAATAATTAATGACAACTCTTGTCTTGTTTTACATTTCTAAGACCAAATAATGCATATTTATCAAAATAATGCAATATTAAATGCTGTTTAGTACTATTTAGTCTCAGATACATTGGACAGTATTGCCATCCATATCAGTGAGGAACCTGGCAATGCTAAATAAAACTTGTTTAATAAGTATACACTGCTGTTTCATTGAAACAAGCTGGAAGATTGACTCATTCCTTATTTCTTTTGAGCTGGAAATCAAGATATTTTATACCTGATTTTGTTAGCTGGATAAGGCATTGTTAGATTCCTTTTTATTTCTAGTCAGCATTGTGCTGGATCCTGTCTTATTTGTGGTCCCTAATGTTTGCATCCTGTGCATGTACACCTCCTACCTATAATTTTGCTATTGTGCTTTCCTATGTGATATAAAATATAATACCTTTTGTGATTCCCACCTGAACAATGTATATATAGGTTACACATACAACCCCAAAGGTTTGTTTTGTGCGTATCCCTTCCTGTGTCTGATGGCACTTTCTCAGGCATTGCTATATCACTGTTGTTATACTGTACTGAGCACTGAAGCAGTAAGGTACATGTCGTATATTACTGTCCCTCCCCAACACGACACGTGCCTGAGTTTATTTGCCCTAAATGTTGTTTCTGTACAACTACAATCTCATCAAACCACATATGAGCACATTGCAATTACAAAAACAACTATTCTGACATTCTAAACCAGTAAAGTGTAGTTGATAACAATTCTGACAGAAAAATCCATTAGTACTTGATAAAAGGGTGGTAAATAAGTGGACCTTTAGGGAACCTGTGTGGTACCATACCATAGGCTATCGCTAAGCTGACACATTAATAAATTCTGCAGTTAAAGAATCTAGAATACAAATGAATGTTTCCCACAGCATTCCAAGTGAAACTCAGGAATAACTGCTATCCCCAGTCAGCTAAATGAAGTAAGATAGTTAGCTAGATGGCGAAGAGGGGCCCAACAAACCCCTAACACAATGCTGTAGCACATGATACAGCTTGAAGGGTGTTGCTGCTTCACATTTCCTGGGCATGGGTTTTGTGTATTCTCTGCACAGCCCATTAGTATCCACGTGAATTTCCCCAGGGTACTCTAGTATTCTCCAACATTCCAAAGGTATACTAACTGATCGGCTACTCTGAATTAATATTTCATATATTTATAAGCATTGGCTCAGGTATCCACAAGAACCATTTTACTTACTTGGTTAATAAATAAATAAATACATAAACAAACAAGCAATGGCTGATTGCACCAGAGGTGAACTTGATGCATAGTATTCTATCACTGTGTGGCACTGTTACATCAAAATCACATGTGCAGTTTCTAGAGTCACACCCCTTCAGTAATGTTCCTTATTCTGGAACAATCTACTTGGTTTACACTACGGCCAGTACACACAGTCATTTACAAAGTATACAAGATGAGTGCAAACTGTCAAGCACATTTCACAACTGTGTTATGACTATTTGCCTCCCTTCACTTCCTCGAACCACCACTGTGAACTCTAGACAGCAGGTTTAGGTGCACCACATGCAAATGTGGTACTCTGTAGGTGGAGTTTATGCAACTGACCTTCCCAGTATACTACCAATTACAGTCCCTGCACAGTTTGTTTACCAAACTACAAAAGTGTCCCCCAAGAAGGGTTCAAACTTGTATAATTCATGACACCTTCCACCCTAATCATACAGCCAATGGTTGCAAGCTGTGCTGTGTGTAAATGAGACTTTATGCATACATATGTTTGTGTGTCACTGTGTATATATGAACACGGGAACAGTGTGTGTGTGTACGTTCAGTGCCTGTGCATGAATAGCTGCGTGTGTGTGTGTGTGTGTGTGTGTGTGTGTGTGTGTGTGTGTGTGTGTGTGTGAGCATTTGCTCACATGCATGCACATGCTCATTTGTGCATGTGTATGTCCTAGGACAAGGGGGCCAGTGTCTGTGTGCATTCATCTCAGTATCTGCATTACAGATGAAAGGCACCCCACCTGTGTGTATATAAACAAATTCCAAGATCACTATTTAGTTCTCCCAATTTGGCCCGTAGTCATGCAAATTCCTGGGTAAAAAGATGTATCGCTTTAGTAATTGGATGATTTCTTCATTGGTACTGTAGACATGTTGACTTTTTTGGCCTGAATGTACCTGTAAAGACGTATTAACTAAAACAAGAAAAGTTGTGGGCATTCAGAAGTCAAGTAGCTGAAACACTAGTATATCCTTAAGGGGTCATTTGCATATATCCTAAAGACCTCCACTAAAGGAGGTTTAAGGTATAACATAGTGAAAACTCTAGCTTAGCTGAGTTTTTCTTGAAGAAAAAGAAAGTGCGAGACAAAAACCAGTGTTTGCAGATTTGATCTATATGCTACTGTTAAACTGTACCCATTGTAATTGCTGCCAGCAGCTGAACACCAGATGGAAAAACTTAAGTTCCTGTCTAAATGTTATAAGCGTGTGCAATTTCTTGGAAAGCAGAAAGGATACAGTTCTTGCTTACCTTGAAACTTAAAAGTGCTCTGACCCCTGAGGTACATCAAAGTATAATGAAAGGAAAATCAACTGGGTGGCTTAATTTTGCAGAAAGAAAGAAAGACAAAAAAGTTTCTTCACTGCTATCTGTTCTGTTTTTTTTTTCCATTAGTGAAATCTGCCAAAAAAGTTTTCATAAGGAAATAATATCTTACTCATAATTTCCTCTAAGCCTTTATATCTGCCATTGCAAAATGTTTGCTAGAAAAGCAGGGAGTGCAGGCCTTGCCCTTTATTGAAGAAAATACTCTGCACTCTTTATTTCTGATCCTCAAGAAGTAATGCAAAAATGTCAGTAAATTAGCCATATGCTTACAGTTTATTGCTTTCACAAAAACTCAAATAAAAATCTTTTAAGGACTCTCATTCCGAAGAATATGTCATTTTAATTATTCAGGAGAATAAAAGCTATATAAAAATCATTAAAAATCTCTGAACGTATTGTAACTGAAGGCAAATTAAAATATTATGAAACCAGAGCCAGAACAAAGAATCTTAATTATTGAGGAATTTAATAGAAAGCTTTACCTTCTGTGCTTGCAGGTAATTTTCTGCCAGCAGCCTTTCTTATCGGCTCTGCAACAGAACTCTCTAGCATAAGCGTGCGAACTGATTTTTGGCAGTCCTGTTAATTTAAAAAATGCAATTCAATGAAGAAACAGTGAATTCTGAAACTTACTGTTACACCACTAAAGGTTTTTGTTGGCAGGAGTGATCACCCTTTACACCTCCCCCCCGATGTAGACTCCAAGCTGTGTCACGCACACACACACACACACACACACACACACACACACGCACACACACTGGTATCACATACCTGCCTTCTTTGTCCTTTTGCCATTTTCACTCTTCTTGGTTTCTTCCCTTCCAGATCTGCACATGTACACATATGCATGCACAAACATACACATGTACACACATATACACAAACATACACATGTACACACATATACACAAACATACACATGTACATATAGATACACAAACATACACATGTACATACATATACACAAACATACACATGTACATACATATACACAAACATACACATGTACATACATATACACAAACATACACATGTACATACATATACACAAACATACACATGTACACACATATACACAAACATACACATGTACACACATATACACAAACATACACATGTACACACAGATACACAAACATACACATGTCCATACAGATACACAAACATACACATGTACATACATATACACAAACATACACATGTACATACATATACACAAACATACACATGTACACACATATACACAAACATACACATGTACATACAGATACACAAACATACACATGTGCACACAGATACACATGTACACACAGATACACAAACATACACATGTACATACAGATACACAAACATACACATGTACACACATATGCACATACACATGTACATACATATACACAAACATGCACATGTACACATATGCATACACAAACATACACATGTACATACATATACACAAACATACACATGTACATACATATACACAAACATACACATGTACATACATATACACAAACATACACATGTACATACATATACACAAAAATACAAAAACACAAACACACAGACATTTAGTCTTTCAGTGTGTCTCGATCATATGCATTCACTCCTACACACAATAACATATGGGACTCTCCTCTTCCTTCCAACCCCTAAAAAGTTGAGGATTCACAAGTATGTAAAAAATGAGCAGCAATACCCAAAACGCTAGCTGCTAGGTCTCACAGAACAAATCCAGCAAATAACCAACAAACTGCAAAATATAAAACCAGGTAGATTTAATAGTTGAGCGCTTTCACTCGCGGATGCGAGCTTCATCAGAACCACAAACCATATAATAGAACTCCTATATATATCCAATTTGGCGCCAAAAGCAGCCATTACACAGGAAGTACTAGATTTAAAGACAAATACACATATATCTGTTAAAAACGAAAAAAATTTTTAAAAATACATATAAATAAAATTAAATGTGAATAAAATTAAATTGACCCTTCAGATCAATTGTTCAAACAACATTTAATTATCTAATAATAATGCAGACTTTATCGAAATGCTGTCATTTATTCCTGGTGGGGTTGTAGCATCCAAAAATAGTTGCCACCAGAGCTCTCTAAAAGCCAGATAGTTTTTTACATCACCCCCTCTTGGATTTCTTCTTACTATCTCCAAAATGGCAAATTTAAAGGTGTGCAGTGCACCTAATTCTTGAATGTGCCTACTTAGAGCGTTTTTCGTATCCAATTTCCGAATACTATATAGATGTGAATAAATCCTTTGTCGCAATTGCCGTTCTGTCTTACCTACGTAGTAGGAATTACACCTTTGGCAAATTGCGACATAAACAAGCATAGTCGACCTACAATTACCTTTACTAAAATATACCTTAGTTTGACCTACGTTGTTTAGAACAGTACTACTGTTATCATAAATGTATGCACATTGGTTGCAGGTGCCACATTTAGAAGAATGTGTGGCTAAATTCTTACTAGATAATTTCGCACTTTTCAAAATGGATTTTAGGTTCCTCCCCATTTTGTAAACAAATCTGGGTTCGGGACCAATAATATCCACAATAGTCTGATTAGTAGTCAAAATGTACCAATTTTTGTATAAGATGTTTTTAACAACATGACTGAATGGACCAAATTCTATTACACATGCTCTATGTAGTCTATCATGTCCTTCAGTAACCTTGGGATTAACCCCTATAGGTACTGAAACATTGTCTGAGATAGTAGAATTGATGTTATTGGCCCCTAATAATGGGGTGTATTTCTTACCCCATTCACTCACAACATACTCAGCAGTGTTTTCCAGAATTTTAATATTATAACCTCTATCCATAAATAGAGCCCTAATATACTCAATTTCTTTTACCATATCAGAGTATTCAGAAGTCATCCTAATGGCTCTGATACATTGCCCTTTGAAGATGTTCTTCTTCATATTAGAAGGATGACAGCTGTTGTAATCTAAATATGAATTGGTAAATGTAGGTTTTCTATAAACCGTAGATTTAAAACTACCATTTTCAAGTGAAATAAAGGTGTCGAGATAAGCCACTCCATTGTTGCTATGTGTGGAAGTGAATTTCAAAAAACTACTACTATTATTCAAGAATTTCATGAAGGATTCAAACAATTCAATATTTCCTTTCCATAAGATGTAAATGTCATCAAGATAACGAGAATAATAGGCAATATAATTATAGTATGCACTATTAAATACACATTTCTCCTCCCAATCAAGCATAACCAGGTTGGCAAACATGGGGGCACAAGCTGCCCCCATGGCTACCCCTCTGGTTTGCTTGAATATCTCCCCCTCATAGTACACATAATTGTTTTCTAAAACAATGCTCATTAGTTCCACTAGTAGTGAAATCCTGTCCCAACTCAACTCCGTATGTTTTCTCAAGCAACTGGAAAAGGCCTCAAGGCCTTCTTCTAAAGGTATGCAGCTAAACAGATCTATTACATCAATGGAACAGAAAATTATATTCTCCTGCTGAGTGTTCACAGGAAAATTTCGAAGAAATTCCCAGGAGTCTTTAACCAAGTGACCTAACTTATTATAAATAAATTTCAAGGAATGGTCAATTACTATACCTATATTGAAAGTTTTTGATTTACTGCCCGATATTATAGGGCGAAATGGAGGATTTAAATGGTCCTTATGGACCTTCGGAATGCCCACTATGGTGGCAAGAATAGGATGTTCCACCACCATAAAGTCGTATAGGTCCTTAGTAATTCTTTGTTGTAGCAAATATTCCTCTAAATACATCTCTATTCTCCTGTAGGCAATGTTCAACTCATTTATAGAAGAAACAGAATAGTTGCCTGATTCATGGAGAATGTTATGTATGAGGACACTGTAGGCGGTGGCATCGAACAGAACAATGCCACCCCCTTTGTCGGGCTTCATAACCCTGACAGTTGGATCGAGCAATAATTCACTTAGTATTCTATTTTCGTCATATGACAAATTATCCCTGTAATCTGTATGTTTCTTTTTCCTGTGTTCAGATTTATTAAGTGAATAAATCTCCTTCATAACTCTCTTCTCAAAGATGGAGACAACAGGATTATTAATGGGGGTAAAAGTAGTCTTTTTCTTCAAAGGTCTACTAGTGAAAGTCGCTGGTATAGCACTATTATCAAACATTAAAGCTAAATTGAGTTTTCTTGTGTACTTCTTTAAGTCTAGTAAGGTGTCAACAACACGAAAACTGGGGGTGGGTATAAATTTTAACCCTTTTGACAGGAGGCTGAAATGAGCTATTTCCAAGTGTACATTACTATAATTAAAGATTTTGAAATTCTTGTATTCACTAACCACATCATCCACTATAGTAATGTCTTCCTGACTAATATTGTTAGAACTGGAAATCAGCTGTACAGAAACATCTGTTGTGTGCCCTATCTCTTTCTCCAATTTCTTCTCTTCCTCCAGTTGCCTGTATTCTTGTTCCTTGGGGGTGAATAAAAATCCTGTTCATTATTATCAACATTAAAATATTCCATATGTCTGCTTTGGACTCCTGCTTGTGTTTCTAACTTGTCATTACCCCACCTATAACACGAATGTCTGCTATATTGTTCCTTATCTCTCACTATCTTTTTACATTTCCGGTCAAACGCTTTCTTAGCTCTTTCCTCCGCTAGGGTGAATTGTTTGTAATAAAGCTTTTCCCACTGAACAAAAGTCAGATCATGTGTAATAATATTATCTAAATTCTCAACTTCTGTAATTAGTTTACACAATTTCATATCATTGTGCTTAATTAAAAGCTTCATAAATTCAACCCCAAAAGAGTCGAACAACGTATTAAATTCTGTTTCGACATCAACATTAATCTCTATACCCAGTGGGAATTAAAAAAATCTTAATCCCATTGGGACAATGTTAATAGCCATACAATGATTTAAATATGCGTTGTCAAGCTTAATAGCATTAATATTGTTCAATTTTTTACCCAAAAGGTAAATAAGGTCTCTTAAAGTTCCTTTAATAGCTTGGCGATTGTTTTGTGTCTTGCCAGCTGTCGTACTATCAAACTTACAGTCAACACTTATAAAATCTTGTAAAGTCTTTTGTTTAACAGTATTTCCTTGAACAGTATTACCAGTAAATTGATGGTTACGAGAAAAGGAATTATTAACCATATTCGAAACAGTACCTTTAAGTTTGTTCTTCTCATTGGAAACATGTGCGTAAGTGCGTATAGGCTGGGATGTTTTAGGTCGTGTTCCAGTACGAACGGCTTCATCAGCAAAGTTACCAAAAGAGAAGTCAAAGGTAAAATCAGGACCGTCAGTCCTGATGTTGTCAGAAGGGTCAATTGTTCCAGGTAAATCAATAACACAACTAGCAACGGGCAAGCAGTCTTGTCCGTTCGGAATATCCAAAGACGATGAAGACAAAAACTCACCCGTTGCTACACCACTCAAACACTTTGAACGAGACTCACTTCGTAATGCTCTGCTTTCCTTGGGTGAAACAGTTGTCTCACCCTCAAATTGTTTTGTTCCAAAAGTGTTAAACGCAGAGCTGTTTTCAACAGCCTGTTTATTTAGCAGTTCAAAAATCTTTGCGACCTCCCTGCGTAAGGACGATACCTCAGAACGGAGGCTGGAAATCTCCTTACTATCGTCAGGCGGGGTGCTGCTGAGAGGACTGTGAGACGCTGACATGACAACACCTGAAAATGCATTGAGGATTCACAAGTATGTAAAAAATGAGCAGCAATACCCAAAACGCTAACTGCTAGGTCTCACAGAACAAATCCAGCAAATAACCAACAAACTGCAAAATATAAAACCAGGTAGATTTAATAGTTGAGCGCTTTCACTGATGCGAAGCCATCAGAACCACAAACCATATAATAGAACTCCTTTAAATAACCAATTTGGCGCCAAAGGCAGCCATTACACAGGAAGTACTAGATTTAAAGACAAGTACACATATATCTGTTAAAAACAAAATTTTTTTAAAAATACATATAAATAAAATTACATGTAAATAAAATTATATTGACCCTTCAGATCAATTGTTCAAACAACATTTAATTATCTAATAATAATGCAGACTTTATTGAAATGCTGTCATTTATTCCTGGTGGGGTTGTAGCATCCAAAAATAGTTGCCACCAGAGCTCTCTAAAAGCCAGATAGTTTTTTACATCACCCCCGCTTGGATTTCTTCTTACTATCTCCAAAATGGCAAATTTAAAGGTGTGCAGTGCACCTAATTCTTGAATGTGCCTACTTAGAGCGTTTTTCGTATCCAATTTCCGAATACTATATAGATGTGAATAAATCCTTTGTCGCAATTGCCGTTCTGTCTTACCTACGTAGTAGGAATTACACCTTTAAATTTGCCATTTTGGAGATAGTAAGAAGAAATCCAAGAGGGGGTGATGTAAAAAACTATCTGGCTTTTAGAGAGCTCTGGTGGCAACTATTTTTGGATGCTACAACCCCACCAGGAATAAATGACAGCATTTCGATAAAGTCTGCATTATTATTAGATAATTAAATGTTGTTTGAACAATTGATCTGAAGGGTCAATTTAATTTTATTCACATTTAATTTTATTTATATGTATTTTTAAAAAATGTTTTAATTTTTAACAGATATATGTGTATTTGTCTTTAAATCTAGTACTTCCTGTGTAATGGCTGCTTTTGGCGCCAAATTGGATATATATAGGAGTTCTATTATATGGTTTGTGGTTCTGATGAAGCTCGCATCCGCGAGTGAAAGCGCTCAACTATTAAATCTACCTGGTTTTATATTTTGCAGTTTGTTGGTTATTTGTTGGATTTGTTCTGTGAGACCTAGCAGCTAGCGTTTTGGGTATTGCTGCTCATTTTTTAAACCCCTAAAAAGTGATTCAGCCCTTACTATCCTCCCCATCAGTAATGATGGGTGTCACCAGCTTCTTCCTAATCAAAGGCAACCTACGGTGGTCACCTTATCTATTCTCTACCATGCCTGCTGGCAGCTATTTCTTCCCCATCTGCCAGACCCATGAAAGCCTGAAGATGTAGTTTTCAACCACAGCCATATTGCCAGCTATCAGACTTAACATTATTAGCTACTGGACCCTTTAGGCCACTCTCCAAGAAGTAAATCATTCATTTGAGAACCTCTATACTAAAGTGCAACCCACTGTTGATTAGAGTGCTTCCATACCCTGCCCCAACCCTCGTCCTGCCTGTATATGACAAAAAAGGCCATGCCAGTCTTCTCATTCAGCTTTCTACCCAGAAGGATTTTATTTATTTGGGTTTCACATTTAATCCTAATCCATAGGTTCAGATAGGCTGAACAAGGATATTTTGGGATACAGGTGCTGAACTATTGGGGGGGGCATAAATTTGTGGATGCCCATCCATTCATCAAAATTACATTTGAATAGAGAAGCACTTTGCTTTATGTGGCATGGAAGAGGGTTCCACAGAAGTGACTTTCTGTGTGATACATGCCTACCCCTCCAACATGTCCTATTTATTTTGCAAAAAAGATTGATTTCCCTTGATCCAGTGTTTATGATGACACTTGAGTTGCAAATGTGTAATAAGTCTGATAGAATAGGGTTTGCTGAAGATTAATATACAAGCAGAGGTTGCATCTCATTAGCCTGTATGATACTAAGAACATGGGCAAGGCTTTGAGATGGCCTGCATAGTTTTTTTTATTATTTAGGTCCTTGATTTTTTTTTAATAAGAAAGCATTGTGGGCATTCCAATTATGAGAAGTGTTTGGACAGGTACTTACCAAAAGGAGAATTACACTCAGTGATTGGCCTAATGAATACCAAGTGTGGTGGAACAATCACATCTCAGTCTGGATGCAATACCTTTAGACAGATGGTATGAAATGAAGAAGGACATTCTTGCAATAGTGAATACGTGGTGATAAAACAATTATTTATATATATATATATATATATATATATATATATACTTACCCTAGTAAGAGGTGGTCAACACTCCCAACTAGCAAAGACAGAACCTCTGTGTCACAGATGGAGTTCACCTTACTATAGTTGGAACAGTTTTACTGAAACCCAGCACACAAAGGTATACCACCACAATATGCCACTGAACTGAGGCAGAACAGGATTAGAGGCAAGCTGATAACAATAAAAAGACTGCAATATGAGCACAAAAGTGAACAAAGGCAATGACAAGCAGGAATGGGGAAGAGTTGCCAGGGATGGTAAGAGATACAGTGGATTGAAACAGATGTAAAAGAGAACTGTGATATACAGTACAACTTACAAGTTAAAAGGAGAAAAAGATGCCTGGCAGTTAGCCCAAAGAATGATAAGTCAATGAACTATTAACATGTTGCTTACTGAAGTCCAGGGTTTGAGTCCTTCAGTCTCCATTTGCCTACTGTGTAACTCACAGAACTAGGCTGTGCTCTGGGGAATGTGGGAAGTTGGGCTAGTCGCCTGGTTCACATGCCTAGTAAATAACTATGAACCTATTAACATAAAGGGTGGGGAAAGTGCAAGAATGACAGGAGGGTCATGTTGAGAAATACCAGGAGTTTAAGGATGAAAGTTGTGGAAATTCGGACAGTAGTATGCTAGGGGAAACACACACAATGGTATGATATAAGCCTGTGCAAATGATGAAAGGGACCTGGATATGGGATTTCCTGTTTATCAAAGAGTTAGTCAAAACACAGCAAGCAAGTTAAGTCAAAAGGAAATGGTCTATATTAGGTTAAAGTATAAACCGCAAAGTACATGTGGCACGGAAGAATAAAAGGGAAGGAAGTACCTCAAACACTATTCAAAGTTAGCTGTTTAGTGAACAGACTCAAGGAAAAAAAGAAAGGTAGTTAGACAGAGTATATCAAACACGAGGTATTGAAAGAATGACAAAGACGTTAATGGATAGTCTTGCAGCAAGTAAAAGAAAATCATTAAGATGGAAAATTTTAATCTCTGAGGATCAGACTGGTATATTCCTGCATCCAAATCAGGAAATATTAAATGAAATGGTGGAGAAAGATGCAGGGGAAATCATGCAGTTAATATAGGAAGGTTCAAGAAAGGAAAAAAATTCTGGATACTGCATTTAGCAAGAAGAGGGGACTGAGACTTTGAAGTAAAGCAGCCCTGCCTATCAGTGATCATGTAACAGTCTGATTCACTGTGGACAAGGGGGGCAACAGGTAGAAAAACAAAACCAAAGTATGGGACTACTGCAAGGCAGAATACATTCAGCTAGAGTAACACTCAGATACTGAAAATTGAGACTGGAGACAGTTAAGTCAAAGATGGGCATACAAGCAAATGCAATTATGGGAAAAAGGAATGCAAGATGAAAAAAGGAAGCAAATGTGGTTCACTAGGAAAGTTAGGAGGTTAAGTAGTTTGTCAAGAAAAGAGAAGAGTAGCACATGCAGGAGTTGATAAAATCTGGAAAAAAATACTATGGGAAAGATAAAGACAACTCTGGATTGTGATCCACCAGAAGAAGCAGAAGGATGAAAAATTAAATCTTTAGATGTCTGGGGCAAGAAGGAAAATGAAGAGAAGGCTGCAAGGCCTTGTCAAAAAGAGGAATGAGTGCACTGAGAATGGAGAAAAGGTAGAAATACTTAGTGGGTTTTTGTTTCTATGTTTACAAAACAGAAAGTGAGAAGAATGCCTGCATGGGAAGAAGAAAGAGAGAAAAAGAGAGGACAACTGATTCACAATGACATACCACCAAAAACTTTGGAAATAAGGAGTTACTGTAAGATAAAGTTCAAGGTGCTGACAACATATGGCCTAAGAAACATGGTAGGTGCACCTACACGTCTCCCAACAGAACTCCTCAGTTAACTTTAAAGTAGCAGTTAAATTCCGATGGTCTGTAAAGTGACCACAGTGGTACTGTTTCACAGGATCATCCCTGGAAAGTACAAACTATGGCCGCAAACCTGATAACAAGGAAATTATGGAGAAGATAATGAGAGAAGTGTTAGCTAGCCATCAGAAGGGTAACAAACTACCCTTGTTACATGGCCATATCAGCCCAACCTGATTCAGTTTTATGACTGAGCTGCAAAGAAACATGACAGGAAAGCCAGTTCACTGCTGCACATGTGACTTTAGTAAAGCTTCTGACATAGTTCCCTCATATCAGACTGATACGCAAACTGAAGAAATTTGAAGTAATGGAGATGCTGATTACATTAATAAAAGCACACCTTGATGGCAGGGTGCAAACAGCAGTAGTTGGGAGGGGACAATGAATGGAAAGAGAAGTAGTCGGTGGGATTTCTCACAGTCGGTCTTCACACTTGTGCTCTACAGCATCTTCATATCGGATATCCCAAGGGGCACTAAGAATAGGATAAACCTATATGTGGATCACTATTAGAAGGGATAATTAAAAAAGGGGCAGCAAGCCTTCAATGGGACTGGAAGAGTCTGGTAGAGTCAACTTAGAAGTGTCCTCTACGGTTTAAGGTAGGAAAGTATTAAGTACTTCATCCAGACTATAATAATGCCAAAGTAGAAATACTAGCTGGGAGGAGCTACCTTAAAAAACATAGATCAGGAGAAGCCAGTGGTTTTGTAATAAAAGGAGAAATGAACAACATGAAAGAGAAACTATTGTAGTCAAGGCCAGAAAGGTATTAGGCTATATCGTTGGGAGATGCACAGCAGGAAGCTTGACATAATATCACGTCTCTACATGATCTTGATGAGACCCTGTGCTGACATACTGCATTCAGAACTGGTGCTCATACAATGAGTAGGATATCAAGTAGTAGAAAAGAGACATAAAACATTACCAATGTAATAAACAAAATGGAGGACAAAGGATATAAGCAGAAGTGGTAGAAGATACATCTATTCTCCTCTGTAGGGAGCTGAGAAAGAAAAGGCATATGGGAACAGGAAGGGCATGGACATTGGCTTTAGGTGATTATCACTGTTGAGGTAATACCCTGACCCTTGGGCAAAAAAATGGGAATAAAGGGTTTGTGGAGGGATGGATGGATAAAAGTTGCTTCCAGGGCCTTGAAATATTATAACTGTACTATTCTCATTGCAACTATATTTCTGTATTTGTGACTACATAGCTGAGAGCATAAACAGAGTGCCATTCTCTGTTCAATAACAGCAATCTCTGCTCCCGGTATATCACTCCCTTCCCTTCTTTGCACCATTCCTACCTTTTGTGACCTTTCCTTATTGTAACATTCAGCATGCTACCGTCTCAGATGCTAACCTTTCAAATACAGTCACTTGTTTGAGAGTATTCCATTAAAAGGAAGCAATAACACTTTTCTCATGCTTTGCTACATTGCTTTTAACCAGCTTTTAATCCAGAAAGCCTGATCTATAACTGCAATATGAACATACTGTGATGGCAATAAATACACTACTGGCTTAACAATGGCCCATTATTTTACAGGAGCTGGCCTAACAATTCTTTAATAATGTTTCTGTGCTTCCTATATAATTTACTACACTCCCTAAAACAAGATTACATTTCTTAAAATATATCTAGTTCAGCCTGAAGAACATTTCAATGGCAATCAGTTCAAATTATTTTAAAATCCTGTATACATGTAATTTTATATTTGTAAATAAAACACAGATATTGTAAGTGAAAATAAGCACTAGAGATTTTAAACTATGTAAGTAATTAATCTGAAGGTTGTGAGCTGTCTTTGACATAAGGCATTCAACTACATTATGGATCACGCAGCCCTTCATAATGTCCATTTTAAATCTTACTAAGAAATCAGGCATACAGCAGCAGCACAAAGATTACTTGTAAATGCTACTCCTGTCCTTTCTTCTTCATTTTTGGTATAATGATTTCTCATTTATTCATTAGGCCCATCACTACCTACTTTTAGTCAATATTTCCTCCTTCCAGAATCAAAACGGTATATATCTTTATATTACAAATACTCAGATATGCAATTATACAGATTTAAGCATCCAGCAGGCCACTCCCATTGTTTGACTAAACAGTTTAGGAATAAATCCACATAACTTTTGATTTTTTACCCAGACTGTGTACAAATTGGCTTGTATGCTGTTTATGCCATGGTACAGTAGTACCTTTGCATGCATAAAACACAGGCATAATCCACTTTAAAGGAAAATGAATCACTGAAGTGAATTAGCTGGGTTCCTCACATTGTCCTGTGACAAATATCACATGATGTTTACAAGTGCCAGATGCCTGGTGGTTAATGGCAACTCCGGTAAAGCATGAACACAATTTTTCAAGTTTTAACAATTTCACAAAAACACATCAGTGATTTGAAAAAAAAAAGACTTTTCTTTGATAATGTTCTGCATCATATAATGTCCAGATCTGGGTGGACCACCAGTGTTTTAATAGCATCTACTTTCAAGTTAAAAGATAAGGTATGGTTAAGAAAAGGCCATTCTGTATTGAACTCATAAGAGAACCATGCTCATATGGGCACAGTCTTTCTGGGGATGGTTCAGAGACAAATTGCCTAGATTTGTAAGGAGCATACACACTGCCATAGGCAGAGCTCCAGTAGTACATATTCAAGCAATACTATAGAGTGGTATCTGACAGCAGTGTGACGTGCATAGACATCAACACTAATGTACAGACATAGTGTACCAACAGCAGGCTTGTTCCACTATAAAACAAGGTACAGTATTTATATTCTATGCATTTCTCAAGCAAGTAAAGAAACTAAGCAAAAGTGACAACTGACAATGAAATAATTGATTTTGTGACTTGTTCAGAATGGTACAGCAACTAAGGGGTACTGGGGGAATCAAACTCCTGATTTAAAGGAAAATTCTCAGTAGCAGCTTATAACATTTAATTCTCTGCAGTCGATCTCCAAGTCAATTGCACTGTCACAGCAATGATACTATGTGCATATGCATCCAATATAGTCACACAAATGCTCATGTAACACAACATGACAGACAGCATCCTAAAGACATACAAATTTTCCACACAAACCCCATTGTCACATCATACAAATTGCCAGAACAATGGCAAGAATGTAAATGCAGTTGCATGAACAGTGGTTGCACACATTACATGTACATAAATGAGCTAGGTGCTATTCCTATAATCATATTAACTTAGGTCTGTGGAGCTGTGCTCAATATTCAGTGTACTCTGTTGTGCTGGGTTGTGATATGCCCAACATGTTTTAAACTCTGGCATTACATTTGACTTGAAAAACAGTTACACATCATCTGGAAAGTGCTTCGCTTACTGTGGCAGGTTTGCAGAATATACAACTTGGTAGTAAAGTGTACACAATAGTAGCAAGTTCTCGTCTTGGTAACTGTCCTGTTCCTCCCAACCTGTATTCCTTGAACTAGTGCACTCTAGTGCTCACGTCTGCCTGGCTGCACCTTGTGTGTAGTGACAGTCTGAAACACCTTCTGTCTGCTACTGAAGTGACAGTTAGCATTGCAAATTGTCATTTCCTAATGTGTTTCTCAACCGCGTCTGATTGTTTACCACTCTGCTACAGTATTGTCATATCTGTGGCCAATTGTTTCCAGTCCTGCATTACTGTATCCTTCCTATGATAGTATAATACATCTTGCTGCATTATTTCTAGTTTTCTGTCCTGTATTTGTTACTATGGTATATGAACCTACTGTTGACACCCTGAGTTTTGTGTTATGGCACCTATGGTACTACACCTAACATCTCTTATAACACCTGTATTATCCACCTCAAAGAATATTTTGACATTGTTCCTATTGTATTAACCACCACACAAAGTGTTAAGACACAGTTGTATTACTGTGCTGTAGCATCCATTCCTGCTGTTCAGCTATGCACTAATAAAACTGGTACTGCATTGATCACCACATCATAATATTCCTGTCTGCTGCTCATGTATGCTTATAGTATTATTATTACTTTAATGAACATCGCTTCTCTTTCCCTTCTTGAGAGACCAAGGGACATCAGATTCAATAACATTATATCAAGTATGCTTCCTGACATTTATAGATCAGTCATGGCTCATCAGCTTATTTCTGACACATGTGCTGCCAGCCTTCAAGCACTAGGTACTCTGAGGCAGTGTATAAACGGGTCTATATTATATTCTCGAAAGCCGACAATGTTGAATCTGACATTGTCAACATGAGACTATCGAACGCTCAGAATCTCGAGCCTGTAAACGGAAATCTCTGTAAGGGGAGATTTCCATTTACTGCAATGTAGTGCGGCCTTGTAGTTGGTATATTTAAGTAGCTAGGGGGTGTGAGAAGTGCAGGGGGGCTTGCCCCCCTGCTTAAACCCGTTAGGATACTTTTTTCTTTTTTTTTTGTCTTTTTATAAAGGTCGATGTTTGAAGACATCGACCATATGTTGTTCGATGTTTTCAAATGTTGATCTTATAATACAGACCCATATAAACTGCCACATATTTACTGACAATGATTCATAATTACCACAGAATGAGTCGATGTGTGAGAGGTACTAATACAAATATTAATTACATCTGGAGACAAACTTCTCACACAAACTAGATATCGGTATCCATAGTAACACCACACCTACAAACTGCAAGACAAACATAAAACATAGCTATACACAGGTGCTCCAAAAATCACTTCCAAAACCACAAATACCCCAAACTATGATACTGCAGACACATGCAGGGCATCCACACCTTCAGCAACACACTAAAACCCAGACGATACTACACTTAGCTTCTTCCATGCTTCTTCCACCAATACCACAGATAAGATTCACCAGATTGTTGTGGCCAAGCACTTCAGGCTACAATGGCAGTCCACTCATCAAGGCAATGTACTGGTTATAGGGGACACCACAGTTAAGAGCACTGATGCACCATGGTGCTGTTATAACTGCATCATAGTTCAGCACACCAATGCACCAGTCTCAAGGCTGAGCAATGACAAGATAACAATCCACTGCCTCTCAGTGTTACAATTCACCATATCAGCAGGACACTCCAGATCTTTTGCCCTAACTATGAACAAAATATGGTCACTGCACATGTGGGTGTAAATAACTTGTGACACATCTCTTAGATTATATGAAGAGGGATATGCTGGAGCTCTCAGATTATGCCTCAAATGCTGTAAAGAAGCTAGTCTTGAGCAGTATCCTGCTCTCATTAAGAATGATGCTGTCATATAAGCAAATGATGATTGATTTTAAAATTTGGCTTAATCATTGGTATCATTCTGAATGGATCCCAATGTGTGTCAGTCTGTAGGAATACAGAAGACAATCCCACCTGCTTCACAGATCAAGGCTTTGCATGCTGGCTAAAACATTTCTGCCCCCACAGTGCCCCTTTACTCAGGCTACCAGTCTAGTATATACAAATTAAAATCTGACAAATATCTATATAAAAACACTTGGAATCTAAATAAGAAAATGCCCTCCTTTAATGTTCTGTAACTCTTAAAAACGTGGATATTTGTTCTGTCAATGAAACCTATTCCAGAGCAGTGACAGCAGTCCCTCCTTACCAGGATTCCCTGTCTACCACTCATTTAGGTTTGCAAGTGTAGACAGTAGTAACACTGGTTGTGGCATGTTTATTTTTAACCCACAACACCATCACATCTAGACTAATTGAGCAAAGCAAAGACCTTGAGCAATTTCATATCAGTAAAGAACTCATCCCTCATTCAGCCAGTCATTGAATATAATGCCCCTTTTGGCATGTATCTATCCAGACACATGAAACAGTTGGAATGCCCACAAAGATACCTTACAAAAAAGATGCATGGTCTAAACAACATGTCTTATGAGGTCTGACTCAAAGCCCTGTCACTATACTTGATATCCTACAGACTATTAAGTGGAGACCTGTGTCTGGCATACAAGGCTTCCTCTGACTCACTACTGATGGGTTTACTACACATCAGCAAGTAAAATGGCATCAAAAATTCTCAGTCTAGGGATCTAAACCTCTTCTGCAACATCATGAGAATGGTTTGGAGGGAGAGGTCAGAGGATACCATGGCTCTGGAACAGATGCCCAATCCACATAAAACAAACTTCACCCCTGTCTATATTCAAACATAACTTGGATCTATGGATGGAAAGCAATGCATTTACCACAGGACTCCCCCCATGTACTACTAATGGGCAGAGGCAGTTTCTAAATGCCTTATCCCATGCATGAGTCCTATCAAATTATCTAGGGTGTGATCCCCATTATTCTCATTAGGGGTGATATATAGTTATTGAAAAAGGATGGGTAAGACTATTGATAATCAAATTGGATAGGTTAGTTTGAACACAAAAAGGGAAAGTGGCTAGGCTTAAAATGGCTTGCAAGGGCAGCTAGCCTAGTACTTACCTATGAACCTGTGAACATGCAAGACTTCATACTTCATCCTGGTGAGCTAGAGAGACCCTACGCATAGCACCTACAAAACACAACATGTATCTTAATAAACTTGAGTATCTCTCCATTAATCTAAACACCATCTTTCTAGTGGACTTTATGTAACCCACCATAAACTGGCACACCTATACCTCTACAAATGCGTGTGTTCAACACTTTCTTGACTTTATAACTGTAATCTCCCTAACTCAAATAATACTTCACCTGACAAGAGATGCCAATATCAACACAGGCCCTGTCTGCTCCTCACTCACTGTTATCGACACTCTGTTTTTTTTTTATCACATACTACCAGTCAACAGCCAACCCAACCATCTTTAAAGACTTAAGTCCACTTTCCTCATACTCTGTGATGACTTGGGACAATTTAACAGTTCCTCCAACTCTAAATGACTCTATAGAAAGTACCACTATGTAAACACAAAGTTTATACTCCCATCTCAACTCTTGTATAAAGACCCCTTATGTTCCTATCCACCACAAATACAACACCAAGTTTGGAAACAAGCCTCAATGGTAGAACTGAACTATAAGCAAACTATAATATAAAGAAAAAGCTCATAGTCCTAATGAATAGAACAAAAACTCAACATGTTATACTCAACCTCAACAAGGAACTCAGGAGTAAGATCATATCCTGTAGAGCTACTTACAAACTAAACATTCCTACATTAGCAAAAAACAACCCCAATACACTCCTTAATTATGCAAAAAAACACCAGAGACAATACCCAGCACTGCACCAATCTTATCACTAATGGCACTGCCCACTTACATCCTGAGGATATAATTAACATCCTTGCAAATTAATTTATCTCTTCTTTATCCCTCTGCCACCTCCAAGCTTTGTAGCACAAAGCATCCTGTCCAAACCCCTGTTAATCAACTCTGAACAGGTACTAAAAGTACTCTCCAAAAACATCAGATCTAATGGTCCACATAACAAATAGGGCTGTCTCTTGGTGAGTATGAAACACACCCTGTAAGATTCTCTCCTTAATCTATTCCACCACAGTCTCTCTCCACAAGATATGTTCCAAAAGCCTGAAAAACAGTTGTGGTAGTTCTCCTCCTGAAGGAAAACTCCCACTATGGATTCTTGCATCACCAGCATCAGTTGCAAGGTTATGGAATACATCATCCCTGACATCATAAATATGGATATAGGGAACTTACAATCTCTGGACCCTAACCAATTTGGCCTCATAAAAGTTAGATCATGCTTATTAAAAATAGCAGACTTCTTTGAAAGAGTCACAGAAGCACTAAATGAGAGTAACTTCATGTTCATAGCAAACCTCAATTAAATTAAGATTTTTGACACTGTACCCTTTTCTGACATCACAGACAGATTGTTCAAACTAAATGTAAATCCCAGTACTTCAGGATAGTGTGCATTATGGCTACTGCTGCTATCAGAATGGGATAAGGAGGAAATGGAAACAGCACAATTTCAAGTACGTATGTTACCACCAAACAGGGAGTGGTCAGCCTGACGTGTAACTCATGGATGTACACATCTTGTCATAGGCCCAAGTGAAATGCCAGAAGAAAGTGTTGTACTGATAGCATGCAGATTCTTAAAAGGATAAAACTAGCAAGGCTTTCTGGAACCAGTTGTAGTGCAGAGTGGTGCCAGATATAAATGCTGTGGATGGCCCTAACAGGTCAGGAGTGCAGCATAGGGTCATAACATATTACATGCCAAGACCAAGAAGAACACGTTGACAGGGGCAGGTTCACCAGAGGAGGTAGGCCACTAACGCAGAAGTGACACACAGAGGTAGAAGAGTTCCTGGTAAGCCTGCCCAGGGAAGGTGAGCAAACTCTAATACCTAGCTGTGATTTGGATGTGGAAGCCAGACTGTTGTCTACTGCATTATTGTCTGTAAGGGATGCACCAGGTTAGTACCACCAAATATGTTTCAGGTTACACACTGACTGCTCATGAGAAGGGGTTATCCAGCACAATACCTATGTATATTTCATCTCCAGGTACAATGGGATTGCAATTGAAATGACCAGCACCTCAAGATAAGTATGTGCTCATATTTTACTCACATAAGTGACTTGTACTACACTCTGTGCTATGGGTTGGAGGAGTGATGCATATGTTTTAGCACTGACAGAAGTATGCAAGCTTTATTCTTTTACAGGTTTCACTAGTAGAGGGTCCAGCACAACAGGTCAACACACACCTGTTGCCAGCAGGTCACTTGCCACTAATGATAACAGCAACAGGCACATGGCACAATCGGGTAACACAGTGGCACTGTCAACAATGCTAACATTGTGGGATACACACACACATGCATCCCTGGTATATGAGGTAATGGTGGAGGAGCAGGGCACCCCTCCAGCATCACTTTTGTTTAGGACTGGACATTCTGTCAGTTGAGCCCCATCCAGATGTCCCAGATGATCCATACAGGTTTCACCACCACAGATGGCATCTGTCACCCACACTGCCTCTAATGTGTGTACACCCACCACAGGGGAGAGTAATACAGGTGATCATCATAGATATGACTCCAGGACTATCTTTGATCTGGATGACACTCTTGGTATCAATCAGATGAAATGTAAGTCAGTGTCACAGGCACAGACAGCTGTTATGCACAACTGTGGTAGAGATAGTGAGTGTCCTACATGGTCTGTGTGAGGACAAGCAGCTACTGAATGAGCTGTGTGAGGACATGTAGCTTCTGCATGGGCTGCTTGATGACCTTCAGTACATACAAAATATGACTTGTAAGGACTTGGACTTTCTTGCTAAGATTATTGGTAGCCCACATGGCATTCACTGATGTATCAATGAAGCCTGTGGCAAATTCCCTCTGTTGTTCCTCTGCAGGCCATATCGGCCAAGGTCATGCTGGGGTCCAGATGTATTGGGAGGCCATGACAGGGCAGGCTTACATAGATGGCACTTATGTTCTGAATATGGCATCACAGATGTCCCTGGCCATGGCAGCCACCAAAGTCAAACATGGCAAATTTCATAGATGATGCATTGGGAGACCATGACAGGCCAGGCTTACACAGATGGCACTCATGTTCTGGATATGGCATCACAGATGTCCCCTGGCCATGGCATCCACCAAAGTCGAGCATGGCAAATTTCACTGATGATGTTCATCAATCTCCAATAGTGGGGAATCTCACCAGGACAGTTATTCTGATTCCCACAGTTCCACATCATCCCTATTCCCTGTTGGGAATTAGGGTACCATGCCCAACCATGACAGTCCTTAAGGTCATAGATTTGATTTATCTCTTGGCTCCTAATGTGGGGAACCATATCGTGATTACTGTACATACTCCAGAAGTGCTGCAAAATCTTTCTTTCAGAATGCTGCCAACAGTGGCACTTCAGGAACACAAAGTATGCATAGTTAATATTCACAAAATGTAAGCGCCACCCTAACATTGGAGGATGTAGTTCCTGACTCTCTACCACCTGCTCCACCTGAGTGGCAACTGCATTTATCTGCTATGACCCTTACACCAATGCCTGCATTACTGTCATTATTGTCACTTGTCAGTCTGCCCCACCTCACCTGTGCAAATGATGATGACCATGCCCTACCTATCCATCTGTCCTGTGTGTGTAAAGAAATGCCAGATATACACAGTGGGACATCAGTGCACTGCAAAGCAAAGCAAACCCTGTGTGCATTAACGCATGCATCAGTTTGATTTGTTATTATCCCTGTCATTGTTCATAATTTTAGATCAGACCACGTCTTTATCAGTGCCACAGTATATTGAGCCTGCTTCTGTTTTGCATGGTGTGCAAGAAGTTCTTCAAATGATTCTGCACCCATCTCTTCACCCTCTGCTACACCTGATCTGTCAGGCAGTATGGTGATGTTTTCTAATTGTAGCTTCTTCTGTTCTACCATACTACATAACATGGCACATATCAGGAAATCTAACTGCACATCTCATACCTATACTGCAGTGAGCAACCAGATGCAGCCAAGCATCCGAAACATGTCTTTAGGAGTCTGAGAACCTGCTAGGTAATGTTTCAAGTCTTCAAATCTGTGATGGTGTATACCGTCTCAACCATGGGCTGGGGGAGGCAAATGGGGATTATCATAAACCATTTCAAAACATATCCCATATTACCCACATGAAACAACAGTGAATACTGTTCTAAGTGGCCTGATACCTATTTCAATGTTAATCACATATCCGGGCTTACACAGCTGGCAATATGTACACCTACAAACTGGATGGCCCAGTGGGAGTTCACCCTGCACAACACATTGACAAACTTACATGTATGACAGACATGAGAATCATGGACTGCCTGGTTGGCACACAGACACATTGAATATTGTATCATGTTCATTGCACACCACTTGGAATGTTGATGGGAGTGGAAGCCATTCCCATTGATATGTTGGACAACACATGGAGCATGTGCAAATGGTGGAGTTGTGATGGGAAGAAAAGGGACAATTGCAAACAGACTTTAAAACTTCCCTGCAGACTACTCTAACATAAATACTGGCTAAGCAAATTTGTGTATCTAAGGAAATTATTCTTTGAGCTATGATACAGAATTGGAATTGCCTAGACATAGTAAGGCCTTGCTAGGTTTAATTCTGATGGCTGTCTAAAAGCAATTATTAGAAAATGGAAATCAAAGTCTAAAGCAGCTGAACTAGAAGTAGGGAATATAGTAACAGAGATAAAACAACCGGATCGTTAGACAAGGGTAGTAGCAAATTACATGGGGGGGGGCAGCCGCGGTGGTGCAGCAGTTAGTGTTGCTGCATCACAGCTAGAGTTTCTCCAGTTTGATCTGCGGCTAGGGTGCCTTCTGTGCAGAGTCTGCATGTCCTCCCTGTGGTCGCGTGGGTTTTCTCTGGGTGCTCCGGTTTCCTCCCAAAGACATGCTGTAGATGGATTGGACATTCTAAATTGGCCCTACGTGTGAGTGCGTGCAAGTGTGTGCCTTCTGTAGAAGGTTGGGTGCCGGGCTGGTAACTTGACACTGTAAAACTCCACTGCCAATCATGAGCAGACAGGTGATCCGCTGTGGCAACCCCTAACCGGGAAAAGCTGAAAGAAGAAGAAGTAGCAAATTACATAGGAAAAAAATGGGAATTGTGGGAACAATACATGCAGAATAATATTTTGGAGGAGAATGCGGTTTAAGGGAAAGCAGTAATTGAAAGAGCTTTGTAATGTTTGACTGACAATAACTGGATAGATTATAAGTGATGTATAATGTTTGCAACTGAAAATATATTAGCATGGTTTGTTTTAATTTATATAAATGTATGATCACCTATGTCATTAGTGATAATTTAATAAAGATGTTTCTTGTTTAAAAAAAAAACACGAAGCAGGTGGGGCCTTGATGGCTATGTGGATGCAATCAATGGTACTCAGGACTTCATTGCACTGGGCTTTGTTGTAAAATGACACACTATGGTGGTTTTCTTCTCTGCTGTCCATAGAATTCATATATGCTTCATATGCTTCAGCATCACATCAAAAACCTCACACAGAATTTGTGAGGCTGGCACTTGTAAAACTCCTAACCTTTCCCTGCTGGCTGCTGAAAGGTCTGCATAGCAAAGGTAGTTAATGCTACAGCAAACTAAGCAAACTAAATATACACTAGCATAGGAAATCCACACATCCCCCTTAATCACTTCCAGATCCAGCACTAGGCAACTTATGGCATGGAGGGGACCCATTAGACAAAGGGCTACAAGAAAACTTACATTTCTTCTTTAAGAATGCACACTGCATGTATTTCATTTCTTCTTTAAGGACATATGCAGAGTGCTTCCTTAGTAACTTCAGTATGTACATATTTAGTACAACACAAACACATTTAAACATAGGAACAGAGCACATATGTTCCAGGCAGATGGATGAACAGGTTGTTCAGTGGTGTGTGTGTAAAAATGTCCCAGTTAGGGATGGCAGTTTGGTTAAAGCATTCAGGCTTAAATCCTGTACCTGGAATACAGCAGCCTATAGCATGAGGTGATACTGTAGTTGAGAGCCTCACCAGATGCGCAGTAGCAAGCCACGCCCAAAACCCACCCCGTGATATGTCATTCATGAATATGCATTCCCTCCCAATAATGTACAACCGAAGGAAAAAAAAAAAAAGTGCACTTGACATTGTAATAGGATAGTAAATATAACAGTAAACTGAAAGTAAATTACTGGTATGGCGTGAACCGACATTTAAACAAACAAAAAAAAAAACACTTTCTCGACCTTGGGGTATTTCAGTTTCTTAAGAGGACTGCCAACTGCTAAAATTATGGATTTGATGCAACATGTAATAGCTTCTTATTTAAACTAAAGTGTTTCCGTTGTCACAGTGCTTTTAATAGTCAAACAGTCACCAAAATCTCATATTGACACTTTGAACGGTTATGTACTGTCAGTACAGCATGCAACTGTAACAGAAGTGTAACCGCTTCTTCTTTCTTTCACTCAGTTGTGGGGTTAAGTCTTTAAGTATTACAGGGTGTTGCAGCATGACTGAACTTTGATATGCACATATTGTGTATAACGGCAAGTTTTAATCGACCTAAAATGTTAAAATATATATATATATATATATATATATATATATATATATATATATATATATTTATAGAATCTATTGCCAGTTTGTTGAAAACCCCAAGTAATATGCAGACCGGGTTGTCACTCAATTTGCGACACGCACACTTCTGCGCGAAAGGAACTGGTGAGGCCCTCAACTACAATATCGTTGAGCATGAATCATCTACATCAACTGCCAAACTGTTATCAGCATATGCATTTTCAAAGAATGTTGAGTTTCTGTGCATTTTCAAACAATGTTAAGTTTCACTGCATTTTCAAGGACAGTTGAGTTTCTGTGCATTTTCAAAGACTGCTGAATTTCTGTGTATTTCCAAAGAATTTTCAGTTTCTCTGCATTTTCAAGGAATGAAGAATTTTTGTGCATTGTCAAGAAATGTTGAGTTTCAAGAAAAGAGAAGTTTACTGTTGCTCATGTTAAGCTTGTTCTCACTGAGTAGCATTGTTAGTAGCATAACAGGTAGCATACTTGCCTTTGGTGTTAAAGGCTGTGGGTTCTATTCCCCCAAAAATTAGAGGGAGTATTGACAATGAAGTGCCCACTTATGGTGAGATTGGGGTGCTTTACTCCTTTGGATGAAATGTAAATGAAAACTGTTGCTGGTATGACAGCCGTTCCCTATTGCAATATTACTAGTTTACCATTGTTTTTAATGCAACATGGGTAGTTTATTCTTCATGGGGAACTGGTACTGAATTTACACGAAGTAAAGTTGTTTGCCAGCAGCAACCTCTTCATTAGTTACAGGTCTCTTTAATGTGGAATTATTCAGATGACTTTGACTTCTGGAAAGATTGTATATATTGACTGATATTGGTGGATTGTAATGACAGAAGTTTGAGTGGCCTTTTGTGGTTAAAATATTCTGTAATGGGTAGTTTTGTCATTATTGGTTCACATGTTTTGTTTCATTGCTTCCTGGAAAATGTTTACACCTACAAATTTAAAACACGCTCTAACAAGTGATGCTGGGCGATATTGTAGTTGAGGGCCTCACCAGATGCGCAGTAGCAAGCTCCGCCCAACCCCCCGATATGTCATTCATGAATGTACAACCAAATAAAAAGTGCACTGGCATTGTAATATGACAGTAAATATAACAGTAAACTGTTTACCAACATCTGTAATTGACAAGTTTTATTGCATTAATAATATATACTATAATCAGCAAAGAAACGAAACCGTCAAAACACATGTCATCAGGCATTTTACTGTGTAGCATTATAGTTCTCTTTGTCAGAGTCAGAATGTGATGGTTCACTGTCCCAATTAATGTCCAAACGGACTCTTTTTGGTGCAGGTGTCACAGCCGACTCTTCCTCAGTATCATTGGCAGGACCTTTTACTAAGAACAGCTTCATGGGCGATACTGTATTAACCGTTTGTGTACATTTAATATTTTCATATCATGTATGCACAAGCAAATTAAATATGCAGACCGCGTTGTCACTCAATTTGCGACACGTCCACTTCTGCGCGAAACGAACTGGTGAGGCCCTCAACTACAATATCGCCTGATGCTGTATCATACAAGGAAAATAATTTAATACAATCAGTTCATCAAAGAACACGTGCATGTATGCATGGTCCAAAAAATGTGTGCAAGGGGCCTATGGTTTGAAAACAGCTCAAAGATAAACTTCATCTGCCACTGGCCAGATGCATTTTCATTGAATGTGGGTCTCAATGCTGTTTCAATGAATGTAAGTTTCAAGGGCAGAGAAGCTTACTTTTGATGCTGTCTGTTTTCATTGTAAGACTGCACTGTTTTGTTTAGCAAATGGCTATTCACATTTGTGTTATAAAATTTGAAATAAAAGAATTAAATATCTCTAATCATTGCAGAAGTAAAGAAGAAAACAGTATGCATACTGATAGGTTTGAACAGTGTTTATGGTAACTAGGGAGAAATACCCAGGTAATGGGACACTAGAATGACTGCGGGGTGCTGCTGTGGGAGGGGGGCCATGATCCATTACCCTGCCTATGGCCCCATCTGACCATGATTCAGCTCTGCCCTTGATTCTATGTGTGGGTGACACACGTTCACTAATATATGGTGTCTCTTTTCTCATGATAGTGGTCAGTGGTATCCTGTTAATGGAGGTGATGCTATGTCAGCTGCAAGCAAACCTATACGTGATGAGAAAGGTGATGGCACACAATACTGGGAAAGCTGATGGCACACAATATTGGGAAAAGTGATGGGACCCAATACTATGAAAGTTGAACAATACCGGCTCTGAAGGTAATGACACACAATACTGGCTCTGGCAGCTGCCACTAACACTTATTGCTCAGCTAGGGCTGCTGCTAATCATAGCATAAATATATGGTAGAAGCTCCTATACATATGGAAACCACATCATTCAAAACAGATGGGCATCGCAGGTCTTCTTACTGGATTTGCATGCTTCTGAATCCCTCCACCAGGTCTGAGTTCATTCATTTCATACACAGTGAGTTTCATCAATGTGATATCACTCATCTGCCAGTTGCGATCTTGTTGTCTGCATGTCATGAATACTGCACTGTTTCCTCTGTAGCACGGGCTCACTACCTGTGTCTCTGAATTGCCCCCAACGTGTGTTACCATTTATTACATTATTTTGTGTGCACTGTTACACTAATTGCCTCTGAATACCCCCAAATACTGAACAGTTTTACAGATCGGATTGTATCTTTGTATATTCATGTACTGAAGTTAACAGTAGGAAGAGGGACAGTGTCTCATTCAACAGACCTGCACATCATGTTCATACATTCATACTGTAGGTCACATTAAAGGTGGGAAAAGTTTTGAAATGATTCATTGTGGTTTCATTTTTTATAGCACAAAAACCTGGCATTTTAACAGGGGTCTGTGCACTTTTTATATCCACTGTAGGTTCAAAGGTTCACAAGTACTTACTAGGTTATTGATCTATGAGGATATTTGGAAACCTAACTAGACATTCTTATGAAGTTTTTAGCTCTTATATTTAAAATATGAATAAACAAGCGACAGGCAGAACATTTTCATGTCATCCCTGTTCATTGTGGATAAGAGTTGCAAAACTAGGTGTGGATTTGTACTTACTCATCCATTTGTCCAGATTATGCTTGGATAGTGTAACAAAGGTTCCTTGGCTTATGTACATAAGAAGACAATTGCAAACAACTGATACTCTCTGCGCCTCATATCTATCCCTCCATCATGTTTTATTTATATTGCAAAGCAGACTGAGATCTATTGAACATGTGTTTATGCCTCCATTTGGACTTATGAATGTGCACTATGTCTAACAGGATAGGGTCTATTGAGGTTCTGTATGTAAGGCAGAGATCACACCTCAGTAGCTTGCATGACACCAAGGAGACAGACAAGGCTTTGTGACGGTCTGCTTTTATAAGATTTATGCCCTTGATTGTTTTTTACTAAAAAAAAAAAAAAAAACATTGTGGGCATTCAGGTTATATCAAATGTTTGGATAGGTACATATCAAAGAGGTCACTGTATTCAATGATCAGCCTGATGGGTGCAAAATACAATGGAGTGATTACATCCTTGGACCTGGACAGAATACTCTTTGTAATAAGCTGTGCAAGGAAAAATGACTTTCTTACAATAACGGATAACTACTAAATCAGTTTTCAGGGATATGTTATCAGTCTGATAGCTATAAGGCATATTTTCCTTGCATAGGTTACTATTCAACTTTTCTTGGCATTTAGTTTTAGTCCATTGTTTTGACACCAGCTGCTGATTTGGGAAAGGCCATCTCAGATGATCTTGGTGTCCCCTGGGGAATTCATGACAGCACCAAGTTTACAGCTATCTCTAAACTTGGTCAGCTATAAATATTTAACAGCAGCTCTGACGAGTAAGAATTAAAAGCCAAAGGGGAGTGTCTCTAAGACTGAACCCTGTAGTACACCACTAATGACTGGTCTTTTGCAGGAAACAGAGCAGCCCTCCCTAATCTCCTGGGTTCTGTTTTGTAAGCCAATCTGCTATCCAATGAGTTGCAGAAGGATTAATATTTAACTGGTATAGTTTATCCATGATATCTGTGTGTGGGATAATATCAAACACATTTGTGAGGTCCAGATATGCTTTGTGTACTGACTTACCCTCATCCATTACTTCAGTAACCTTCTCAAAGAAGTTAATAAGGTTAAGAAGAGAGATCTGCCCTTAACAAATCTGAA
This sequence comes from Protopterus annectens, assembly GCF_019279795.1. Lineage (NCBI taxonomy): Eukaryota > Metazoa > Chordata > Ceratodontiformes > Protopteridae > Protopterus > Protopterus annectens. The sequence continues at coordinate 1,118,181,900 of NC_056727.1, forward strand.
CTGGCTTGGGTCAAGAGTTAGCAGGGTACCTGTGCTCTTTGTATTTAATTCCACACAGATCCTTTCCATGGCCTTACAAATGAGAGCACTCAGACTTACCAGTCTATAGTTTTATGGCTCCATTCATGCTTCACCTTTGTGCAAGAACATGACAACTGCTGGTATCCTTTCATCAGGCACAAAGACTGTTGGAGACGGATGTAGAATAGCCTCTGTAGGGGATCTAACAAGTCCTGTTTCAGGCTGACAAATAAGCAGCCTGGTATGTTATCCTGCACAACAGAAGCAAAGTTCTTGGCATTGGGCTGTGTCTTGAGGACTTATTCATGGCTGATTTCTGGGGGAGGGGTATATGCAGGCATGAGATCTGAGAATGCAGGTGGGGAGGTGAAGTTAAAGCTAACTTTATCCACTAATAGAGTGACTATGTCCTCTGTCTTTGACTATGTGATATCATTTGCTATAAGTTCTGTGCAGTGACAGGTATTGTTTCCAAGATTTTTAACACAGTTAAATAAGGCTTTAGGATTGTTATTTGTCTAGGTGCCTGTTTTTGCCTCATATCTGGCTTTGGTTGATTTGATCGGGGACTGGAGTTCCCAGTTAAATTTAGCAAGAGCATTTTTTTTCACCTTGAAAGTAACATTTATTTTTATGTGTAATGATTTTATTTATTTACTACAGAGCCCATTTGCCCGTTTATATTTGGGTTCCACTATAACAGGTTATTTTTGGATTTGGTATTGTATTTACTTTGGAGGGGGACAAATGCATCTATGCAACTATTCACATGTGCACAGCCTTTGGTGGTAATGCATTCTGCATAACCAGTGGGGAAATTGAGTTGGAAAGGAATGCTGAATTGCCAGGTCATCACTCAGTTTCAGTAGATTAGCCTTGGCTTAATCTCTGAATGCTGAGGTATTGGAAGATGATTCCAACTTCAGTCTTAAGATTAATGTGAATGATTTGTGGACCAATTTGACCACAGACAAGAGTTATAATTGTTAGGCAGCAGAGTTTCCACATACTGATGAGAACCAAGTCCGGGATGTTTTCCCTTAACTGGGGTGTGGACTATCCAGAGAATTTGTATTAATGAAGTTTAGAAGTCTCTGGGTATACATATACTAGGATATATACATCTTCTACTTAATGAAGGGGTAGTTGAAGTCCTTAGGAGAATGTTGTTTGGCTTAATGCATAGGGACTCCATACTAGTTAGGTAGGGGTTATGGGGTGAGAGGGACAAATAGGGGGTCCTATAGTTAGCTATGATATGATAAGGGGGCTTGTTAATGGTAAGTTGGATGTACTGGAATTCCAGATTGTTATCTTTTCTAACTAGTCTGAAGGGAAAGTGCCTTTTTTTTTTACAAATATAGAAATACCAGCACTTTTAGTGCCTTCATCTAGTGTGGTGGGCTTGAGGGTGTGTTAGGCATTGAAACACTACACTGACAGGGTGCTCTCAGTGGTCTTGAATTAGTTCACAGTGATGCTGCATATGTCAATGCTTTCTAATGTAAAAAGTGCTTATATGGAGAGGAATGTTTTTATTACAGCTTCCTGGCATTCAACAGCAATACCCTTACCTTATCCAGATTCTGTTTTAATATGTTGGAAGCTTTTGAAGACTAATTTTGCACAAAAAAGGTCCTATGGGGGTAGACAAGGTTTTTAGACAAGGGGGTCATTTGTTCTGACACCAGAAGCAAAACAGCTAGAACCAGAAATGATACTCCAATTAATAGGTGTCCATGGAACCTGCAGCCTGCTTAGAGTGTTATAGCTGGAATTACAAACAAGGCACTGGGATTGTGACTGTCTTCTAATTATGAGACTTACAGCAATGTTTCCACTGCTTGGATTACGAGCATCCAGGTAAGTAAGACAAATGACTATATGAACTTGTTGGTAGGCTATCACAAATAATATCAAGTAACTAGCAACATTTATAAAACCTTACTTATTTTAACATGACTTTACCATATAATACTCATTTTTTATAAAGTATGTTTGCTGCAGGCTCTTCTTAATAAAGAAATACCCTTACTCTTATCAAAAGGCCCTGAATCTGAAATGGCTGGAAAAGGCACAGAAAATGCACACAAAGAAATTACAAAGATTTATGCAGAAAAGTAAAAGAGCAGCAATCAATTATGTTACGTTACTTGCCATTCCATATTGCATTGAGAGTACATCTTAAGGAGCAGAGCCAGCTTCTACTGAGTAACACAACATACTGTGAGCTGAGTCAGTGTCTGAGTCAGTGAAGTCAGTGTGAGGTTAATGACACTTGTTCTTTATTAAATGCACTTCTCTAATGCTTCTATTGCTCAAGAACCCACAAGTATCACATTTGTCCAGTTAAGCCACGTACATACTACGTAATCATGCACTACAGCCAGATAATTAGGAATGGTTTGGCAACCTCTGACCTCCAGAAATGAAATCTAAAGTGAAGTAAGCAGCCCTGGCCTTGATTATAATAAATCTAGCACACACATTTTCTCCCTGTCCAGTTCCCTTTGCAGCACTGATTACTTCATCGATACCATATTTGTTCTATACCTTAAAATTAAACAAACATAAGTAATTAATAACTGAGTTACTATTGTAAATACTACAAACATAAACAGCTAGACCTGTTCATTTTAACTAATTTTTTCATAGTTAATAATGGTCATCTGGTTGCCAAGATTCAGAATATTTGTCTGATTAATGAATGAATGAATGAATGAATGTATGAATCATTTGTTAGTTCGTTATTTATCAGGGTGGCCTTCTGAGCCTAAGCCTTTTATCAGAATAAACCACCTGGATGCAGGAATTATAGAAAATGGAGAAATTTCAGTGGGAAGAAAGAGGCTGCATAGTTAGTACAGTATTCACAGCCCTTCTGATGATCGTGTAATACAAATCATAATGATGTGTGCAGTAATCCAGACCCTTAAAACTGTTAATCTCATTATTGAAATATAGATATAAAACAGACTATACCCTACATCATCCCACAAGAGGTAGCACAACTGGAATTAATATGGTTTGCTGCCTGAGAGGCAGGATGAAACTAAGAAAAAGGTTATACGAACACTCTTGTAATAGGGGAGTCTGTGCATATAGGACAAGTGCTTAAGGCCTAGGATCCTCTTTGTGAGGTACTTTTGTGGCCTCTTCAGTTGTTACAGGTGTCTAGTGAGGTACATGCCAAATGGGGCATTGTACTCGATGATTGGCCTAATGAAGGAAGAGTAGAGGGAGACAATGACCTCTTTCTTCCTGGATACAAAACCCTTAGTAATGAAATGTGCCACATAGAAGGACTTTCTGACCATAGTGGCAATGTGGTGGTCAAAAGAGAGGTTGCTGTCAACCTGTGTTCCCAGATTTCTTATGATGCCTTCTGTGTTCAGTGGACTACCATCGATGTGGTAATTCATGGGACCTGGCTTTTTCCCAAAGGGAATGATGACACATTTTTGGCATTGAGCTTAAGGCCATGGTTCTGACACCAGTTGGTCTCAGTGAGGCCTTTCTGTAGGATGTCAACATCACTTGGGGAGTTAATTATGGCTCCCAACTTACAATTGTCTGCGAACTTTGCCAGCCAGAGTCCATTCTTGTTGGGATACCAAACAGGAGAGGACCCAGTACCAAACCCTGTGGGACTCCACTCGTGACTGGTTGGCAGTCTGACAAGAGACATTCATATAATATTACAGAAATAAATATAATATACTACAATACAGCTAAATTAATAACATATAAAATGTTTCTAAAGAAATGTACAGAAACACAGGAAAGGAGGGAAACAAGAAGAATGCCTCCTTGGAAGCATCGAGTAGAGAAAATTATAAATTAGCTAAGATAAGAAGTACCACTATTAGAAGAATACAGAAAAGGGAACGGATTGTCAACAATTCTTAGAAAGATAGATTTGATAAAAACAGCACATAGAATCAAAACAAATCAGGATATATCATATACTATTTTCAAAATAAACTAAAAATCTCAGCACAGAATTAGGAACAAAGCAAAAGCAATACTGAGAAAAACTAAAAAAAATAGTATATTTTGGAAAAGCTTTTATAAAAACCCTGTTGAATACAACAAAGATGCAAATGGATAGAAAAGTGTAGTATCGGGCCAGTAATGTTGTTATTGTACTGTAGGGGCGCTCTGGGGAATTAGCAACATGTAGTGTTGGTTCTGTATTCTCTGGTAACTTGTTGTTTCCGGTGTATGTATGGCAATGGCGAAGTTGTGAACATGTAGCATGGGTGCGCACCTGGAGGCTCTTAATAAAGAAAGGCCTTACAACTCCAGAACCGTGTGGTCTCCTTATTTCCCAGGATATAACATATTGGCGACGAGGATGGGATGCCTCCGAGTCCGCTGCGAGTGAAAACGGCGGGGTGCAGTTAATGTCGGACGACGAAGAGACTGGGCCTGCCGGAGTGATGTCTGGTTCCATGTTGGGGTCGCTGGTTGCATATGACTGTCAGACCCAGACCTGGGAGGAGTATTGTGAAGTGTTGGAACATTTTTTTGAAGCAAACCAGATAATGGATGCGGGCCGGAAGCGAGACATATTGCTGAGCTCGGTGGGCAGCAAGACGTACAGTCTGATGAGGAACTTATTGAGTCCGGATAAACCGGGGGATAAATCGTTCACGGAGTTGACGAGCTTGCTTCAGTCACATTATAACCCGAAGCCGAGTGCAATAGTCCAAAGGTTCAAGTTAAATTCAAGGACTAGAATGGCCAATGAAACGGTAACGGAGTATGTCGCAGTGCTGAGGGAACTGGCGCAACACTGTAATTATGGGGACAGACTGACAGAAATGCTACGAGATAGGCTCGTATGTGGCATTGCAGATGACCGCATACAACGCAGATTGTTAGCGGAGCCTGAGTTGTCGTTTGAAAAGGCCTTGAAGTTGGCACAGGCCATAGAGACGGCGAATAAAGACATTCGTGATTTACAACCAAAAACCATCGAAGGGGTGGGAAGCAGGAGTGCTAACCCACTGCCAGGGCATAAAGTGGTCGGGGAGCATAAATCACCAGGGAAGTCTGGTCAGTATGCCTGTTACAGGTGTGGCGGAGAACATCTGTCAAGGAACTGTCGTTTCTTAAATGAAAAATGTCATGCTTGCGGGAAAAAGGGCCATGTGAAGAAAATGTGCCGATCAACGCCCTCTAGGGACCTGCCGAGAAAGGGGGAGGAAAAGAGCAGTATGATGGACAGAAAGGGAAACCGGAAAATAAAACGGCAGTATGCACACCACATGCGTGAAGGTACAAAACAACACACCAGGGAAGAAGAGGAAGTGTTTACTATGTTTAACATGAACGAGGCAAGGTGGGAAAGAGTCGATCCCATCACAACCCAGTTGGACTTAAATGGTACAATGGTGCAGTTTGAAGTGGATACGGGATGTAGTGTGACAGTTCTGTCCAAGGCTGAGTATGGAAAGTTATGGCTAAAAGAAGCTCAGAAGCTGCGGGACTGTTCAGTGACTTTGAAAACATATACCGGTGAAACAGTTCCCACACTGGGGATGGCCAAAGTAACTGTAAAACATAAAGATAAAGTCAAACAGTTGCCAGTCATGGTGGTAGCCGGTAAGGGACCAAACCTGTTAGGCCGGGTGTGGCTAAAGGAGCTGGAAATGGGTTGTGTACGGCTCCATAAAGTAGAACAGCAGGGGCTGGCCTTGCAAGATGTGCTGGAGAACAACGAAGAAGTGTTCAAAGAGGAACTGGGGACCTGGAGGGGTCCACCAGCAAAGATACACGTTAAAGAAAACGCAACGCCAAGATTTTATAAACCCCGACCCGTACCATACGCAATGAAGAAGAAAGTGGAGACTGAGTTGGAGCGACTCACCAAGCAAGGTATAATTGAACCAGTGAAGTTTTCGGAATGGGCAGCACCAATTGTTCCAGTATTAAAGCCAGATAATACTGTACGCATATGTGGTGACTACAAGCTAACAGTGAACCAAGTTTCGAAACTGGAGCAGTATCCATTACCCAAGGTGGAGGATGTATTTGAAAAGCTGTCAGGAGGTGGAAAGTTTAGTAAACTGGACCTCAGTCAGGCCTATCAACAAGTAATTCTGGAAGAAGGGTCAAAGGCATATGTCACTCTTAACACACACAAAGGGCTGTTCCAAGTCAATCGTTTACCCTTTGGTGTTTCCTCTAGTCCAGCTATTTTCCAGAGAATAATGGAGGGACTGGTGGCAGGAATTCCGAAGGTGGCTGTGTATCTGGACGACATCCTGTTGACGGGTAGGAACAATGTCGAGCATCTGGAGACTCTGAACGAGGTGTTAAGGCGACTGTGAGAGGCTGGTTTACGGGTGAAGAGGAGTAAATGTGCTTTCATGGCAACGGAAGCAGAGTTCCTGGGTTACAAGGTGGATGCCTCGGGCCTACACCCCCTGCCAGACAAGGTAAAAGCCATCCAAGAGGCACCTGCACCCACAAATGTTACAGAGCTGAAGGCCTATTTAGGCTTACTCAACTATTATAACAGGTTCCTACCAAATCTGTCAATGCTGTTAGCTCCTTTACATAAACTGTTAAGGAAGGAGACCCTGTGGACGTGGCAGGAGGAACAAGACAAAGCGTTTGAGCAGTCCAAGGAACTAATGCAGTCTTCAGAGGTTTTGGTGCACTATGATAGTCACAAGGACTTAATTTTGTCATGTGATGCCTCACCATATGGGTTAGGGGCCGTGTTGGCACACCGGATGCCAGATGGACAAGAAAGACCCATTGGGTTTATGTCACGAACCTTAACACCAGCGGAGTCAAACTATTCCCAGCTAGACAAAGAGGGTTTGGCTGTAATGTTTGGAATAAAGAGGTTCCACAAATACCTCTATGGCAGGAAGTTTACTGTGTGCACCGATCATAAGCCTTTGTTGTCACTTTTCAACGAGATGAAGGCCGTGCCTCAGATGGTTTCTCCCCGCATTCAGAGATGGGCTGTAACATTGAGAGCTTATGAATATGAGATTGTTTATAAGCCCGGGAAACACCATAGCAATGCGGATGCGCTGAGCCGTCTGCCACTACCGGGGCCTCTCCAGCGAGAGGAAACTGAGGACCGAGTGTTGATGATGGAGGACATCACGTTGGTGTACGCGAAGGAATTGAGTGAATGGACACGAAAAGACCCAGTGTTGGCTCGAGTGTTTCAGTGGGTCCAGCAAGGCTGGACAACACAACAACCTGATCCAGTTTTCAGGCCTTATGAGGTGAGGAAAACAGAGCTGAGTGCGCAAGATGGATGCGTGTTGTGGGGGGCACTAGTGATAATTCCGCCCCCAGGAAGACGTGCACTTCTACAACAGCTGCATCAGGGTCATGTGGGCATCACCCGGATGAAGGCCTTAGCACAAAGTTATTTCTGGTGGCCAAAGTTGGATCACGACATTGAAGTCGCTGTGAAAGAGTGTAAAACCTGTCAGCAACATCGCAACTTACCTGTGGCGGCACCACTACACCCATGGGAGTGGCCGAGTAGACCTTGGCAGAGACTTCATATAGACTATGCAGGGCCTTTTATGGGGGCTATGTTTTTGATAATAATGGATGCTCATTCTAAATGGATGGATGCCTACCCAGTCAAAACACCCACTTCCACCACTACCATTGAATGCCTGAGGAAGAGTTTTAGTAGCCAAGGATTACCAGAGACTCTTGTATCAGATAATGCTTCATGTTTCTCGAGTGAAGAGTTCAAGGGTTTCCTGGAAAAAAATGGCATTGCACACGTCACATCCGCACCATACCATGCGGCTTCAAATGGCTGTGCTGAAAGGGCTGTCCAGACCTTTAAAGCGATGATGAAAAAGGCCGGAGACGGAAGTATGGCAGCCAAAGTATCAAGGGTGCTCTTCAACTACCGCATTACACCCCAGTCTACCACAGGATTGTCCCCTGCCGAGATGTTGCAAGGACGGAGATTAAGATCAACATTGGATCTGGTGCATCCAAACATCCGAGCTAAGGTAGAGAGGATACAGTGGAGGCAAAAAGAACATCATGATCGACGATGGAGGGAGAGAAGTTTTCTGGAGGGAGATGCAGTGATGACGCGAAACTTCAGTTATGGACCTAAGTGGATTCCAGGGTTTATTGTCAAGAGCACGGGTCCCCTGTCGTACCAGGTGAGGTTGAATGGAGGTTTAGTGGTGAGGAGACATGTGGACCAGATTCTGCGGAGTGCGCAGGAGAAGGACTCCATGGAACTGCAAGCCCCGGAAATACCGTTAGTTTCGGGAGAAGGGCTCGCAGCGGCAGGAGGATCTCCGATCTTGGGGGCTGAGGGAGACCGCCGGGACTCGGAAGGAGAGGTTCCGGAGGACCCAACTGTTCCAGGGATGGACACACCGGTACCAGAGGTGGTAACTGTGACATCGGAGTCACCTAGGGTGGTACCATTGCGCCGTTCTAAGCGGGCACTGGTTAAACCTAGTTACTTGAAGGACTATCAGTGTTAACATTGCATGTCTAGCTTAAAAGAGCAACCTAACTCGATTGTAGGGTAACCGTTTAATACTAGCCGGGTATTTACTAGATGGACTGGTTTTGACTTGCTCCCTTGGTTTTCTTATGTAAGGAAGCATATTCAGTGCTTAAGAGGGGAGGAATGTAGTATCGGGCCAGTAATGTTGTTATTGTACTGTAGGGACGCTCTGGGGAATTAGCAACATGTAGTGTTGGTTCTGTATTCTCTGGTAACTTGTTGTTTCCGGTGTATGTATGGCAATGGCGAAGTTGTGAACATGTAGCATGGGTGCGCACCTGGAGGCTCTTAATAAAGAAAGGCCTTACAACTCCAGAACCGTGTGGTCTCCTTATTTCCCAGGATATAACAAAAAGCTAAAAAAATTATATAATATAGAGGATATGAAATGGGAGAAAGTAACAGACAGAAACAAATGAGACAAAATTAAACAAAAGCTCCAAACTGGAAAACCCTGTATTCAGATACAGTACATAATATCTAGCTAAACATCTTTACATAAAGATTTAGGCCTGAGTAAAAATGACTTGTTTGCATATCCTAAACAGTCAACAAAATGGTTAACAACAGGAATGAAAAAAACATTCTTCCTCCTTAAGATTGTACCTGCAAACCATCCAGAGAGCTATAGACCAGCAACTTGCCTTCCAACAATATACAAGTTATATAGTAGAACTGATGCAGATAGAGAGTATAGCCATCTAAAACGATCAATCATGGCAACAACAACAAAAAAAGGTAATAAAAGAAAGTCATATAGAACAAAGGATCAGTTATTGTGAGACAAATCCATAATAGCTATAAAAAGGGGATTAATCTAAGTATGGCATAAATAGATTAAAAAAATGTATTCCACAGCATACCACTTTCATGGTTTATAGAATCTTTGCAAATGCATATGGCAACCCTACACTGATCAGTTACACCTGGGCATCTATGAAATGGCAGCAACCACTTTACACCTGAATCATGACAAAGGGCAAATTATTATCCCAGGGATAAAAATTCATAAGGGGTATTCCAGGTGATTATTTGTCATCGATGCTGCTATGCCTTGCCCTTAATCAATTAAGCTCTTTAATTAACAGACCAGGATATGCTTGCAGCTTAACTTCCAAAAAACAGCCTTGTTTAAAGACATCTAACCTACTTTTTGTGGATGATTTAAAATTATATAATTTATCAGATGAGTATCTGAAAGCACAACTTTGAAACTTTCTCAGATGATATCAGAATGACATTAGGTCTTGATAAATGAGAAAAAGCAGCATTTATAAAAGGAATGTTCTAGCATTAAGAAAATATCAGCCTGGGGCAGGAATGTGATATAAAGGAAATTGAACAGGAGAGTTTATATAACTATTTGAGAATCGATGGAGGGTCAGCAATAAAACATGAACAAATGAGAACAAATCTTAGTGAGGAGTACTTCAAAAGACTAAAGCTAAAATTGAAAACTGCTTTGACGTCAAAAAATAAAGTTCAAGCAATAAATCAGTTTGCTCTTATAGTTTTGGTGTTGACTGGTTCCAAACATCACTGAATCAGTTTGACAAGAAAAGAAGAGAAATACTTCATGCTTACCAAATGATATATAAAAACAATGCATACCTAGATTAAATATCCCGTGGTCATGAGCAACATGAGCTTCCTTGAAACTGACTAAATGTATAGGACAGCAATTTTGGGACTACATATTTGTTGACATCATTAGATCCAAATATAGTGAAAGTTCTAAAGCATGAAGAGAAGAGGTCAAAGATGACACATTTGCTTAGTTTAGCAGAAGCATGTTGGAAAGGAGTGGGAATGGAACTCAAACCAGAAACAGACATGAACCAGGCAACAACTTAAAAGTGCCCCAAAACAAAAGAAAGAATATAAAATAAAAATCAAGAAGAGGAAAGAAAACTGAAAATGCTACAATTACAGTGACAAGTAAAGAGAGCTCTTGTTTTATTTAACTGTTTATGAAGATTTTTATCCCTGGTTCTAGTGTGGATGGAGTCTTTGGATTTACAGAGATATAGGAGGTCCAGAAAATTAGGTCATGGTACGGTAAGCAAGACAGAGATCTTTCCTCAAAAGTTTATGACTCTGAATAAAGGGACAGAGAGCTTGCAGCCTCTCTTGATAGCTCAGGGACTTTAGGCCTGTGATCTTACTGGTTAGGAACGTTTGGGGGTCTTTACAAGTGTTTGATATGCTTAGTGTCATACATCACAAGTGGAGCACTGTACTTTATAAGTGGTTTGATCAATGCTGAGTATAAGGGAGTGCTTACCTCTTTAGATCTTGATAATATTTCTTTAGCAATTAGCTCTGATTTTGCCTTACATGTTCCATCGTAGTAATGAGCGCAAACCATAGGTTCACAGGTTCATTGGATGAAACTAAGCTATTGGCATGGAGGCCCTTATAAGCCTAGCCAAGAATTTCACCTATGTTCCCACAAAGTCAGCACCTGTTTCCCATACCTCTCAATGTCTTAGAACAAGAAATCTGGACAAAGCCATAAATAAAAGTGGGACAAAGGCCAAAAATTGGGACAAATTTTAAATACTGCTCTTACAACCTTAGAAAGTTGATAGAATAATAGGTTTTACATTAGCATGAATTTTCTGAATGGCATGAAATCTGAAACTCAAATATCTGTCAATATTTTTTAACTTCAATCTTTAATTACTTCCCAAAAATTTGCCAGTAATCCACAATTTTATGAAAAATGGGCCGAAAATATAAGTAAAACGTCTGAACATTCTGTGAAAATCTGTACAGTTGAGCGGTATGGTTTCCCCTGTCCAGAAGGGACACAGGTGGGATTCCAGGGGTGTATTTTCTGTTTCCCATCCACCCGTCCAGGTTCCTCTTAAAGCAGGCTAGTGAGGTTCTCTGCTTGACATGGAGAGAGAGTCTATTCCACAGATAGGGGAGTCTTTGGGACACAAATCTATCCTGCCAACAAGTTCTATTAATGTCACAGACTAGGTTGAGGCCTTGCATATGGGTTGGGTGAGTGGAGTTTGACTTACGGATATGCAGCACCTCCATCAAGGCAGGGTCTGAGATGGCCTTGTATGCCAGACACAGGTCACCTTTGAGCAGTCTGTATGACACTGAGCAGAGGGACAGGGCCTTTAGCCTATCTGTATAGGATAGGTGTTTGAGACCTTGGATTTTCCTGGTCAGGAACCTATGTGGTCTCTCCAGCTGTTGCATGTGCTTGGCAAGGTACATGCTGAAGGGAGCACTGTACTCGATAATGGGTCCGATAAAGGAGGAGTACAGGGATGTTATGACCTCCTTGTTCCTGGATGAAATACCCTTATTTATGAGGAGGTCCATGTAGAAAGTCTTCTGTACAATGGAGGCCACATGGTGGTCGAAAGTCAATTTGTTATCAACCTGGATGCCCATGACCCTCATGACTGATTGAGTGCTTAGCATATTGTTATTAATGTGATAATTAGTGGGGGCACCATTTTACCCTGTCACATGCCACCACTGGACCAGTAATCAAGAAGCCTCAGTCCTCACCACTGGCACCAGTGGGGGATGTACACTGAGAAGATGACACATTCACACACAGTATTTCCAGATGCAGCTCTCTGCATGAAGTGCAATTTCCCACACAGAGACCACAGTCAGTCCGGGGCTGGTTTCTACCTCCTTTCTCTACATCCCTAATAACACTCCCCACTGGCACAACTATAGAGTTGAGATCTCAGCTGACTGACCAAACCAAGACTTCCAGCACTCTCTCTGTCCAACCAGTGCATCGTATCCCTGCCCAACTAGCTGACACACACTCTTTGAGGTTTGATTTACACATACACAGAGACACACCTGGTAAGGGCTGGCACAGGTTTATTAACTATGCCCCCCCTCTGTCCAGACTATAAGGTAGTTATCACTGCCCCAGTCTCTCCTTATCAGCTGCTTTAAGACCCTTAACAAAAGGTATCCAATCTCACTGTATAATGTCACTGCCAATACAAATGGTAGTTTGACCAAGAGCAAGGCAGTTAGGAGTGGCCTATACAGTGTCACCAAATACATATGCAAGTACTTTCAGAACTTAAATATCTGTAGACAGATCATCCACAAATGAATGTTTAAATATACTCAATAATAACTAATAAAAGAACAAGACAATACTAGATATATACTTACAGTGACATCAGAGTTCAAAAATCACAGGAAATATTTAAAACAACAATACAGGACAGTCTCAAATAAATGAAGAAAAATATCTAAACTAAGCTTTGCTATATTCCTCACTATATCTAAGAGAATTATACTGTTCTCTAGAAATTTACTTCATCAGAGCAAGTCAAATGTGTGGTGAGTGGGACTACTTGTCAGGTCCAAGACAGAATACAGAATGCTGTGACTCTCTAAGAGACTTCTTAAATTAATATATCAGATATTACTGCTGGAATAACTTGCAGAATTACATCATTGCTTGTCATCTGACTCCCAAGTTCTCAGGCCCCAAAACAACCATTGATGGCAGCTGGTAGCATTTAGCATCTACCTGTGAAAATACATAGACAAGGGCTTTTCCTCAAATCTTTGATAGATGCTGGAAGTAATAAAACACTTCCAAGACAATAGTGTAAGTTCCCTAGTTTTAGACATTGTGTCTCCTTGCTGCCATAAAATAATTTAATTTCAACTATTTTTCTGAAATTTACTGGACTGAAGTTAACCTCCTGTGTTATAGTTTTCACTGTTAAAATATATACATTTAAACAGTTACAATAGTGTATGTACATTTTTGTTCTCTTCCAGCAGGGCACACCGTGGATACATCTTTAAGCTCAGTACTTTACAAACCCTTTTCAACACACATGTCTGTACAAACAACTTTGATATACACATAACATACACAAGCATCTTTCACAAATCATTTCAATATTCACCAATGACCTATAATTACTTACAAAATTCCAGATAGCTGTGCTGGCAGTATCTCCTTTCGTGGCATTCAGTTTGAGGCCATGCATCTGGCACCAGTCATTAGTTTGGGTAAGGCCCTCTTGGAGGATGTTCACATCACTTGGGGAATTTAAGACAGCACCCAGCTTGCAGTCATCTGCAAACTTGGTCAGCCACAGACCACTAGTTTTGGCTTGCACCTCAGAAAAGTATATCCCAAACAGTAGAGGCCCCAAAGACTGATCCTTGGGGTACACAGCTTGTTACTACTAGAGGTGGCTTCCCCTATTTTGACTGAGTGGATTCTATCAGTGAGCCAGTTAGCTACCCATCTGGTAACATACGGGTTGATGCCTAGCTGGGAGAGTTTATCTATTATGCCCGAGTGGGGAGTAGTGTCGAAGGCTTTGGCTAGGTGAAGGTAGGCAGTGTGCACCATCTTCCCCTCATCCATGGCTTTGGTGACTGTTTCAAAGAAGAAGTCGACCAAGTTTCACAGGCATGATCTCCCTTTGACAAAACCAGACTGTGTGGGGTCAAGCTTTTGGAGGTCACCAATGTTCTTGTTTATAAGGTTCATGATAATGCATTCCATGGCCTTGCAGATCAGGCTAGTTAGGCTGATGGGTCTATAATTGCCTGGGTCAGTGAATGCTCCACCTTTGTGGAGGGATGACAGTGGCTGTCCTCCATTCGGCTGGGATGAAGCTGGTGCTCAGGCTTTGGTTGAATAAGGTGCCCAATGTTGCTGAGAGCTCATGCCTGAGTTCTTGTAGGCCGTAACCAGGGATGTTGTTGGGTCCCATGGTGGCTGTTTTTTTTTTTGCCTTTAAGAGGGCATTAAAGGCTTGCTCCCTGGTAATCAGGGCAGGGGGGCAGGTACTGGAGATGTCCTGGTTTACTGATGGTGGGGACAGGGGGGTGAAGTTTTTAAAGAAACTGTCTGCCAGCAGGTTGGCTATATCTATGGCATTTGTGTATGTGGTGTTCTTAGCCACCAAGTCAGAACAGATTTGGATGTTACCTTTGAGATGGTGGATATATGTGAAGAAGGCTTTGTGATTGTCCTTAGTGGATGATGCCAATTTGGACTCAAAGTTAGCCTTAGAGGACTTCACCAGTAAACTTATTTGCTTGCTCAGACAAAGGAGAGATTGCTTGCAACTTGGCACCTGCTTCTTCTTGGTCCTGGACAGCAACTTTTTCCTTTTATTATACAGCTTGTTTATTGTTGCTGTCCACCAGACAGGTTTACTCTTCCTTGAGGAAGATGATTTGGTCCTGTCAGGTATTGCTGAGTCCATGCAGCTATGTAGGTGCTCATATAGATTTTTTTGGTGTAAGCATAGACATTAGTGCTAGTTCCATATGAAGGGACAGTGGCTGTGAAGCTGCTTATACCTGATCTCAGGAGGTTGTAGTCAGCTTTGGAAAAGTTTTTTTTTTTTGATAATAATAATAATCCTGCCCTAACCCTAACTGTCCACCTTAACTTAAAAAATAATGTCTGTAACAATACCACTACACAAAACACTTCAACAAATATGTGTGTGTGTGTTTGTGTGTGTGTGTGTGTGTGTGTGTGTGTGTGTGTGTGTGTGTGTGTGTGTGTGTGTGTGTGCGAGTGTGTATTAGTATGGGCTGTTGTAATTAAGGTCATGTTCCTTATAGGTGACAGAACTAATTTAGTTACTTTCACTTCTTTTTCTTTCAGCTGCTCCCATTAGGGGTCGCCACAGTGGATCAGCTGTTTCCATTTCTTCCTGTCCTCTGCATCTTGCTCTGTCACACCAACCACTTGCATGTCCTCTCTCACCACATCCATAAAGCTTATCTTAGGCCTTTCTATTTTCCTCTTACCTGGCAGCTCCATCCTTAGCATCAGTCTCCCAATATACTCAGAATCCCTCCTCAGCATGTCCAAAACAACGCAATCTTGCCTCCCTGGCTTTGTCTCCAAACCATCCAACCTGAGCTGATCCTCTAATATACTGATTTTCTAATCTTGTCCATCCTCATCACATCCAAAAAAATCTTAACAACTTTAACTCTGCCACCTCAAGCTCTGACTCCTGCCTTTTTGTCAATGGCACTGTCTCCAACCCATATAACATAGCTGGTCTCACTACTATCTTGTAGACCTTCCCTTTCACTCTTACTGGTACCAGTCTGTCACAAACCACTCCTGACACTCTTCCCCACCCAGTCTACCCTGCCTGCACTCTCTTCTACACCTCTCTTCCACACTCATCATTACTCTGAACTGTTGAACCCAAGCATTTAAACTCATCCACCTTCACCAACTTTACTTCCTGAATCCTCACAATTCCTCTGTCCTCTCTCTCATTTGCACACATATATTCTGCCTTAGTCCTACTGACCTTCATTCCTCTCCTCCCTAGAGCATATCTCCACCTCTCCGGGGTCTCCTCAACCTGTTCCCTACTCTCACTACAAATCACAATGTCATCCACAAACATCGTAGTCCATGGGGACTCCTGTTTGATCTCATCTGTCAACCTGCCCATCACCACTGCAAATAAGAAAGGGCTCAGAGCTGATCCTTGACATAATCCACCTCCACCTTGAATGCATCCATCACTCCTACTGCAGACCTCATCACTGTCACACTGCCCTCGTACATATTCTATACCACTCATATACTTCTCTGCCACTCCCAACTTCCCCATACAATACCACAGCTCATCTCTAGGCACCCTGTCATATGTTTTCTCTATACTTCTCCATCAACACCCTCAGAGCAAACATTGCATCTGTAGTGCTCGTTCCTGGCATGGAACCATACTGCTGCTCACTAATCATCACCTCCCTTCTTAACCTAGCTTCTACAACTCTTTTACATAACTTCATGCTGTGACTGATGAGTTTTATTCCTCTGTAGTTACTACAACTCTGCACATCACCCTTATTCTTAAAAACTGGTACCAATACACTTTGTCTCATCTCTTCAGGCATCCTCTCACTTTCCAAAATTTCATTAAGCAATCTGGTTAAAAAACCCACTGCCATCTCTCCTAAACACCTCCACGCTTCCATAGATATGTCATCTAGACCAACAGCCTTTCCATTCTTCATTCTTTTCATAGTTGTCTTTACTTCCTTCCTGCTAATCAGTTGCACTTCCTGATTCACCATCCCCACATCATTCAACCTTCTCTCCCTCATTCTCTTCATTCATCAGCCCCTCAGAGTACTCTTTCCATCTGCTCAACACGATATCCTCACTTGTGAGTACATTTCCCATGTTATCCTTTATCACCCTAACCTGCTGCACACATTTCCCAGCTCAGTCCCTCTGTCTAGCCAATCAGAACAGGTCCTTTTCTCCCTCTTTAGTGTCCACCCTTTCATACAACTCACCATATGCCTTTTCCTTAGCTTTCGCCACCTCTCTCTTCACCATATGCTTCACCTCCTTGTACTCCTGTCTAATTTCTTCATCTCTCTGACAATCCCACATCTTCTTCACCAACCTCTTCCTCTGTATACTCTCCTGTACTTCCTCATTCCATCAACAGGTCTCCATGTCCTCCTTTCTCTGTCTAGATGTCACACCAAGCACCTTTCTAGCTGCCTCCCTTACCACCTCTGCTGTGGCTGTCCAGCTATCTGGTAACTCTTCACTGCCACCCATTGCCTGTCTTAACACTTCCCTGAACTCCACCTTACAGTTATCCTTTTTCACCTTCCACCATTTGATTCTTGGCACTGCCCTCACTCTCTTCTTCTTCTTCCTGATAGCAAATGTCATCTTACAGACCACCATCCTATGCTAACTATGCTTTCCTCTGTCACCACTTTGGAGTCTCCAGTCTCCTTCAGACTGGCCCTCCTTCATAGGATATAATCCAACTGTGTGCATCTTCCTCCACTCTTGTACATTGCCCTATGCTCCTCCCTCTTCTTAAAATACATATTCACCACAGCCATGTCCATCCTTTTCTCAAAATCCACTATCATCTGACCTTCTGTATTCCTCTCCTTAACAACATACCTAACCATCACCTCCTCATCCACTCTGTTCCCTTCACCTACATGGCCACTGAAATCTGCTCCAATCACCACTCTCTCACCCTTGGGTACACTCTCCAGCACATCATCCAACTCAGTCCAAAATGTTTCTTTCTCATCCATAGCACACCCAGCTTGTGGAGCATATCCACTAACAACATTCATCATCACACCATCAATGTCCAGCTTCATAAACATGACCCTATTCAACACTCTTTTTACCTCCAAAACACTCTTTGACATACTGTTGCTTCAGGATAACCCCTACCCCATTTCTCCTCCCTTCCACACCACGGTAGAACAATTTGAACCCACCTCCGATACACCTGGCCTTGCTCCCCTTCCATCTGGTCTCTTGCATGCACAATATGTCAGCCTTCCTTCCCTTCATCATAGCCGCTCGTTCTCTCCCCTTACCAGTCATACTGCCAACATTCAAAGTCCCTACCCTCACTCCCACCCTCCTAACTTTCCTCATCTCCTCCTGCCTTCGGGCATGCCTTCCCCATCTTCTTCTGTTTCTCCTTCTCCTTTGGCCAACAGTAGCCCAATTTCCACCAGCACCCTGTTACTTTCACTTAGGGAAAACAAAACAACTAAGAAACAATTGATGTGATGATTTTAAGCAAAGGAAATTATGCCATGGTTTTCAGAGAGCAGAGCAGAAATATGATTCAATATATGTATAAATAATTGAGCCTTGTTTTTGTTTAGTCTTGTCTTTGCTTGGAAGATACTGAGATGACCACTTCCCTGTATGTTTCCGTGTTATCTTTTAGGAACTTGTAACCCATAAAGGATTCAATATTCTTTAGGCTACAGACATTAATTTATTCTTCCATGTCCCCTTTATCATTTCTTTGCATTTTTAACCAGTAATGGCACTTTTTTACCTGACTGTATTGTTTGGTTTACTGTTTAAGTGAATGTATTTACTTTTAAGGTCTAGTGGCTGGTTTTTATTATATATATGTACCATTGTTATTTATTACTTCACATTTACTATTGTATGTTAGCAAGCTGTGTTCTTTCCCCAGCTCCAATTTGACTGATCATTTGGGTCTACTACCAAGGAAAATATTACTGTGAATGATTTTATATTTGACTTAATTAAGAGCAGCAGATAACTAAGACCACTGGCCAAATCCACAGTGATAGTACTAACATGCCAGGAAGAAAACTATGAGGGAGTTGAATAATTCTGCCTGGCTTCCATGAGAGTTGCTTGTATGAGTGTGCGTGAAAAATTAGTAACTGTGGGTGGATGGGCACTGGAAGATGCTGTGGCTCACAGAGACAGTAGAAAGAAATAGGCCTGGGTTGCTAGATCAAAGACTCTGCTCTAAAAGTGGCCTGTATGTAGTCTAATCTTGGGATGTATGTTGAAAATACATAACCAGGACAGTAGTGCATGTTTCCTTTATGCATTTAGGGGAAGTTTTGATTATTGTGTTAGAATTGTGTGCACTTCTTTCATGCATTATCATGTTGAGTACCAATAGTATCATCAGAGAACCTTCCCTCTACCTCGAGGTAAGACGTTTTCTTAATATTTGATAGCAGTGTTTGCCACAGGTCATCAATTTGGGTGGTAGCAACCCTTACCCTTAATTGTCACATATTTGGTTGCCACTGGAGAGATCCATGCCTCCCCTGTGCAAGCATCACAGTCTGCTTCTATCAAAGGCAAGCAAAGCCTCTACACAGCTTAATTGCTCGAGTTTCATTTTTTTTTAGACCTGAGCATTGATTAGTCCTACTTTTACTTTGTCTGTACATTTTAGCTTGAAATGTTAATTAATCTGACCTGACATAAAAACACACTGACAAGAAGAAAACAGTGTATTTAGCATTCTAAGCACTTTTGAGGAAAGGTGCATCTCACTTCCATCTGAACCCCATTATGTCCTCCCAAGCAGAAAGGCACTGAATCGTGCTGGATGAACACCATGACCAAAGCAAGAGTTGAAGCTAATCATATTTTCTGCATATTTCACTGTTATCTTTAGTGAATGAAGGGTCTCACTAACTGCATTTAATTTAATAGTTTAGGGAAGGCCATCCACAGGGTCGGACATTTCTAGATGCATCACAGAGTGACAGAAGGATCTAGTGTCCTTGATTCTGACCTGTACAATTACAAAGTCAAAATCATTATCCATTTTTATGTGTATAGAGTGACTATATCTACTCACAGAGTCACAAAATGAGAGATTTTCTAGTACATTCTATTTTGGTTTTAAGGTTCATAGGTTCATAGGTTCAGAGGTAGGTACTAGGCTATCGGCCCTGGGGCCTATACAAGCCCAGCCAAAAAGGTACCCTGGCTTTTGCCACCCAAGAAAATTATTTTCCTGTGCCACTGTCAAGCAGAGCCACAGAGGTGATCCCTGGAGTGAATTTCCTATTTCCCATCCAATCATTAAGATTTTTCTTGAAGAGTGCTAATGAGGAGCTTTGTTTTATATAGATAGGTAGTTTATTCCAGAGTATGGGAAGTCTCAGGGACAGGAATCTATCCCTCCAGCATGTTCTGTTTATTGTGGTGACAAGGTTTAGGTCCCTAGGGCATGTAGCTCGGAGGGATTGGCATGTCTTTAAGTGGGGCATGTCCAACAGCTCTGGGTTTGACATATCTTTGTATGTTAAGCAGAGATCACCTCTGAGTAGGCGATATGCGAAGGAGTAAAGCTGGAGTTTTTTGAGATGGTCTGCGTAGGGCAACTGTTTGAGGCTGGTAATCCTCTTTGTGAGGTATTTCTGTGGCCTTTCCAGTTGTTGTAGATGTCTTGTGAGGTACATACCAAAAGGGGCATTGTACTCTATAATGGGTCTATTGAGTGATGAGTGGTCTAATGAGTGATGAGTAAACACTTGAATAGTTAACCTTTTCATTTATGACTCATGCCCAGTGACTTCAAAGAGATAGATGAGTTTGAGGATGAGCAGGCCAGTACCTTTGTTTAAGTTCTACTATCTGTGCTGAGTTTTGCCTCCAGTTTAAGTAAGTATCTGCATTTCTCGCACTTGGAATCATTGCCCTGGTTAAAAGAAAATTGTCAGTGAGTATTAAAGAAATTAATCATCTTCTAAGGTGTATAAGACTTAGAAGGTTGGGGATGAGAGTTTAGGTGTTCATTGCATTTTCTGATCTAAGTGAGAAGTGCATAATCCATAATATGGAAACATCATGAAACATTATAATAAAAATAAAACTAATTGCTAGCCCTACAGTGATGTTCACAACGTTAATTGACAGGTAAGATTGCATCTTGGTTTTATTGTCTAATCCAGAAAAAAATCATAATCCTAATGCAGATTGTCTTATCAAGATGTAAATTATGTTCAGTACTAGTTCCACGGTGGTGTAGCATTAGCGTTGTTGCCTCACAGTAAGAGGTTTTCCTGTTCGATTCTCGGCTGGAGTGCGGGGAGTGCCTTCTGTGTGGAGTTTGCATGTCCTCCCCATGGTTGGGTGGGTTTTCGAAAGACATGCGTAAATGAGTGTGCCTTCACTGAAGGTTGAACATCGAGCTGGCACCTCGACGTTCATCAAAAATCTACTGCCAATCATTAGCGGACCGGAGTTCCGCTGTGGCGACCCTTAACCGGGAAAAGACAACAACAACTAGTTGCCTATAAAAAAATTAAGAAAATTCCCATCATTTGTTCTCTTTATGTCTGTATTTAAGGTTATTTAGTAAGTCAGATTGTATTCAGTGAAATTAGTTACTGCTCACCTTATAAGTTGTAAGATAGACATCCTAACAAGTGTAGCCCTCCCATTATTTACAATAGAACAGTGTAATGTAGTGTTTAGGACCGCTCTCCCCTATACCAGACTCACAAAGTTGAATTTTTTTCAAGTTATAAGTCAAGTTCAGCAATCATGTTAAGACTCAGAGCTGGTATACAACTTGGTTTCATTACTTGGCTATGTTTCCACAGTTCTAACACTAACATTGGTGAGGTTCTGAGCATTCTCTAACTATTCTAATAACAATAAAGGAGTGCTCCAATTACATCACATTCCATACCAAAGAAAATAGAAAGCAGATCTTTTATCTTTGAAAGCAACAAATTCCAGTACCTTAAAAAATCCACATACTGAGCAACTTCTGAAAGATATTTAACTTATTTCATTTTCAAACTACTGTTGTAGCTAACAAAGCGTGTCTGGCATAAAGGAGGATGAATCAACAGTGAAACTCATTTCAGGGAATGTAAGACCCACCAAAGTAACAAATATTTGTTCAGTTTTACATCACCAAATACTGAAAGCAATGACGCAATTAATTTACCAGACAGTTCTCTAAGGTCATCCTTGAAAAGAGGCTTGTGCTTACTGGGTTTACATGCTTAACAATGACATAACATGTAAGTAAGAGCACACTCACCAGTTATCATCAGAAAATCACAAATTTCAGTTCTGTAACTGATGTGGTTGTGAGACTACAGAAACAATAAATGCAGGCATAGCTTTCTTTCTTTCTTAGCTTCTGTTTTGTGTGGTTTAATCAGAAATGATATTATGCAGTGAATCGGATGACTCAAAACAGTGTATGCAGGAGAAGGATTAAAATTTATGTTGACCTTCAAAGCTCAAAAGGAACAGGAGCAGACATCACTCATTTTTGTCAAAATAATTGGCAAAAATGCTTAATGAAATAGAAAGTCTTTCTTGTTCTGTCAAAGCTCACAGATTCCATAGATCCAAAACCAACTTAAGCAAACAGAAAAAAAAACTGATTATTTTTATAAACACAATTATAGCATGCATGGACAAAAAAATTAATATCATATACAAAGGCCATAAAATAAGATCTGATCAAGATTATTTATCCAGATTGCTGATCCACAAAATGTTGGCTGTTAATAAGGGCACATAAAACCAAACTGATAATTAGCTGGTCTTAGGGGTCCCAGGACCCCAGCTAAACTAAATACTAAAACAACCATTTTTTTTAATAAAACTTTTATCATTGACTTAATAAAATATATGACTCAACACTATAGAAGAGTGGCAAAGAAATAAAAAAGGTCATCCACAGCATTTCCTCCAAAAGTCTTAAAATAAATGTTATCATTTCCTTCCAACAAGTAAATGAAATTCCATTCCATAAACACTAACCTATTTATAACTTTGTAATTTGAACAAGCAGAACTGTTTATCTGTAATACAAATTTCAGTTACAACCAGATACTTATTCCTAATATGTTACCTGTACAGCTAGGTTGTGTAAATGTCATTTCTAACTAGATCTGCTTTCAAAGCTCTGTTTATATTTAACAGAGATGCCTACACCCTCCTTGCAAACACAGCTTTCCAGTTCCCTCTATTCAACTTCAAGGCTTCCAGAAATGTCAAAAACCAATAGCACCTAAGCATTCCAGAAATCACACACAAACACACACACACACACACACACACACACACACACACACACACACACGCACGAATATACAAAGGGATGATGGGTGGTGGAGCATAATGGGTATCTGTGTTGTTTTTATTTAATGCAACATGGCCTTTTTTTTCTGGTGTTTCCAAATTTGGCCATGCAATAATTTCAAGATAGAAACACAAAATCTTTCATTCACAAAAAAAAAAAAAAAAAAAATGAACAAGTACAAAATATGAGAGTTTATGATTATTGTTACTTCTGCCACCACAAGTAGAGCCACAGAAAGGACTTTACTTATTGAGCTGTTTACTTATAGTCTGGGTTTAGACTTCTACTTGATCTGGTTCACCATCAACCTGCCCTGCTTTACTACCCCCCTGATAATGGTGTGGGTGAGAACAGGTACCTAACTAACTTCAGTGTAGCTCTTCTGTCTTCTACTCCTGACCAGATCCTCTCAGAGTGTAGTGCAGATGACAGGGAGCTATTAGCTGATGTATGACAGGTTTGTAATGGTGTCAGTTCATTGTTTTCCCCTTACAATTGTACACCCCTCTTCTGTAAATGTGGTGCAGCCATGCTACAGCTCTAAACTCTCTTCTATACACATATCTAGATAAGTGATGGAACCACAGTGAAACTATAAGCTCCCCTTCATGCACAGAACTAAATAAGAGGACACACCCCTCTCTTGTAACTGTGATAGAGCCATGGTACATCTCTGAGCATAGAACTAGATAAGTGAATACACAATCTCCTGTAACTGGGGTGGAGCCTTGGTACATCTCTGAGCTCCGATGTGCATACAGGGCTGGGTGAAGGTTGATGCACTGAGGGAAATGCAGTCACATCCTGATGGAGAAATTGTCAATGAACATTAATTATTTTATGTACCTGTCTTAGGAATGTGTGCCATTTCTTCAGGAAGATTTCCATTGTAAAGAATCCACCCACTATACTCTTCTGTTTGATAGGCGGCACAGTCTAACCTCTTTATTTGCATGGATGGCCTTTATTTAATAGAAGTGCAAATTAGGTGGTAAGCTCTTCATAATCAAGGTAGGCATCACTAACTGACAAACACTGTGGGGGCTACGCAGTGGACTTACATTTGTCCATGACAGAGAGATGACCTTGACTTAAGAGTTCATATACAGGCTTCCACATCTGCACTTACCTGTGTGTTAGACGCACATCTATGTTGATGTTATTGCTTTACCTAGAGGTCTGTTTTCAGAAATAACCAGTTCCTGATTGGGCTGCTAGGTTTCCATGCATATTAAATGAGGCCTCAGTAAACCAGTCTTCAAGATTTTTACTCTTGAGCATTCTAGAAAGATACCACTTTATATCTAAGATTCCCATCATTGCGAATGCCACTGAAAAGATGGTATGCAAGCAGTTTGCCTCCATTCTTTATTCTCACAAACCTCAGTCTCCAGGCTCTGTTTCACTCTGAGTTCCAAGCTTGCCAAATCTGTGAGACTATGTACACTGAAATGGTCAATGATCTTTTACGGGCATGAGTTCTAAGATGTCATTCTGTACTTGTTCTGTCTGCAAAACCTGACATGAGTGACCTGCTGATACTTTTGGCATACTTAAAGATCTACTGTGAAATGTCTGATGCATTCCTTGATCAGGTTCCCTCCTACTTCTTATGGTGGACTTAGTGGATGGTGTATGTGGTTAATCCTTCCCTGACCACTCTTTCAGCTGAACATTCCCACAGAGTTCCATGCTAGGTCTATAACTTTTCACCACACATATGCTGTCACTTGGTGACTTAGTTCAAAGGAAAGATTTTCACTGTCAGGGACATGTTGATACTTAGTATCTCTCCTTTCCTTGAAAGCATGTAGCTTATATAAGGATTAGAAGTGGAATCTTGGTACTTATGTCAGGATTCTTTAAAAGATATACTTTCTAGAATGTCTACCAATGAGTCAAACACAACACATCTCGGACTGTTGTCATGGTCTTTCATGCCACATAGTGGCCCTTCACACCTACAGTCTTCCCTCCTCTCGTATTGTTTATGGGGATAATGACTAGGCATTCATGTCTGAAGTGTATCATTTTGAGGTGATCACTAATGACAGTCTGCCACTTCAGGACCAGGTGTCTGACATCAGCCAGCTCGCTTGTCATTAAATGAGAAGCATTGCCAGTATTAAACCGCTCATCCTATCTGAGGACCTGCTAGTGTTTGTTCAGACCTTGGTGATCAAATGTCTGGACTACTGTAATGCCATTTTCAAACACCGAGTCTGACAGGCTGTGACCTGTACATAAGTCAGTAGTGAGGCACCTTATACACACACACATCACAGCTCTCTTTCACTTTCAGCACTGGCTCTGTGTCATGCCTAGGATCACATCTAAGATTACTGTGATTGTGTTTAAAGCCTTCCATGGCTAGAGTCCTGCCTCTTTAAATGAACTTCTCTTGTCCTACCACCCTTTATGCATATTCCTCTGAGCTTCTTCTGGACAGCTGCTGATCCTCACATTTCAGCTTAAGTCCTCTGGTCTCTGATCCTTTTCCCATCATGCTCCTGACCTGTGGGATTTTCTACCACAGCACCTTCATGACTATGATTCTATGCATTGCTTCACATAGTGCTATAAGATGCAATTCTCTAATGCAGATTTCTGCATCCCTTTTTCATCTGTTATGTTTTGATATACCCCTCGGGCTGCATTATTTTGTGATGTATTATTTAATGTGATGCACAGTTTGTTGATTCATAGTTTTGGTATTGTGACATCCATAATCCTAAAGGTACAGAGACATTGATTGAAAGATTCATTTGTTAATACCAAAGCCCCCCCACACATTAATGAACTGAATACTAACCACGTCTGCGCTGTGTTCTGACAAATACCTTTTGCACTTCTAGCGCATTATTAGCTTTTTGGAGTTATTCCTTAAAATTAACTTTTCATAATTAAGTCTTTTTCAAATAAGTACTGGGTCTTTGCACATTAGGCACTATATTTAGCAGACAGCAATAGGGTGAACAACTGTCATGTTCATTATAATATGTACCTTTTGTTTCAGGCTATTCATAATTGTTCGGCAAGAAATGGTAGGTGATTTGTTTTCCATTTTCTGTTCATACATAACACTGAAAACATAAACATTTCATGAAAATTACATCAGGCATTAGATATCTTTATTCTGGAGCAATGGCCAGAGTAGTAATATTCTGTAATGCTGTAATTGATTTTTGAAGCCATTCACATTTGATATTACCAAGACAGTAACAATTTAAGTTTCATTTATCGATTTCCAAACAGTTTAAAGATACACATACCCATTTTGTATATATTCTGGTGCAGAACAACCCAATACTTAAAGCATAAATTTGTCTTTTTAATTTTAAAGTTGCTAAAACAGTGAGTAGTACTTAAAAGATTAATTTGTATCAGAGAAGTTTGCACATGTGCTCCTCAGATATTTAGCTGATTGTTTTAAATAAATTGAACAGGACGGCAACAGTGGTGCAGTGGTTAGCATAGCTGCCTCACAGCAAAAGGTTTTCCGGTTCAATCCTCGGCTGGGGTGCCTTCTGTGTGGAGTGTGCATGTCCTCCCTGTAGTCACGTGGGTTTGCTATGGTTTCCACCCACATCCCAAAGACATGCTGTAGGTGGATTGGAGACTCTAAATTGGCCCTAGGCATGAGTATGTGCATGTGTATGCCTTCTGTGGAAGGTTAGGTGCCAGGCTGGCAACTCGACACCGTAAAACTCCACTGCCAATCATGAGTAGATAGGTGATCCACTGTGGAGACCCCCAACCGGGAAAAAGCCGAAAGAAGAAGAAGTTTTAAATGAATTGAACATTGACACTGTTGGATAAGCAGATGTTTCCAAGTGTTTCTACAGTCATAAAACTTCTGGATAAGTAAAGTTCAGTGGGGATTCCTTGCTGTGTAGATAAGCAACTTCATGTTAGGCCATCTACAGTGGAAATTTGTTCTCAGAGTCTTTATAATCTCAGAGTTATTCCAAATATTTTGTATAATTTGCACACATTGATATAAATATAAATACATGTACACACACACCACACACACATAGATATATATATATATATTATATATATATATATATATATATATATATATATATATATATACATATATATATATATATATATATATATATAGGTCTGTCATTTCGCCGAAAATGCATTTCACAGAAATTTCTGGCATCGGGCCCAAATCGCCGAAAATCCATTTCGTCAAAAAAATAGTACTGACAGTATATATGCCCTTTTCCTCCACTGTAGTGCAATCTCAGAGTGAGAATAGCCCTCCAACTACTCAGGTTATAAATTAGTTACTTACCCTTTTCATATCGACTGGACAATATAAAACAATACTAGACAATATTGAACTGTACTGGGTGGAGGGCTGTGCCTCCCACACACTCCCTACTTTAATATTCTCACTCCAAGATCACACTACAGTGGAGGAAAAGGGCATATACACTGTCAGTACTATTTTCGGCAATTTGGACTCTACGTCAGAAATTTTCGGTGAAATGCATTTTCGGCAAAATGACACTGATCTATATATATATATATATATATATATGTATATGGTTGCCATTTGTTTAATCATGGTACACATCTATAGTGTGACATTGGTTTGATACATTTTGTCGATACTTACACAGGTGGAATTATATTATAGTCGGATTTCACTAGTTTGACTGTAAAATAATTTCAAGAGTCATCCTTTTTCTCTGTAGTTGTGCCCCATGTAAAAACAATGTTTATTTTGTTTTTAAGTGATTGCAAATGTAAGCTATTCATTTACATTTGACATCACTTTCATTCAGTGTTTTTTGTGAGATGTTTGTGATTGCTGATGAGCTTTTTCGATATATTTTCTCTGTCAGTGAAAATTCATCATCCATGTAAAGAAATACTATTATATATATGATTACAGTTCATAACAAAGAACGCTTCTAACAGCTAATGCTTTTGGCAATGTTAAACAAGAGTGAAAGCTCAGAAAAGCGAATGTTCTATTCCTGTGTTTCAGCTTGCCAGCTGCTTTCTGTGAGAGATCACTTTGCAGCAGGGCAGTACATTTGCCCTTACCCTGCTGTGGTGCAATTTTGATGTAGCATAATATAGTATAATTAGCAGGGATGAACAGGTGCAGGGAAGCTTGCACCTGCAAAAAAGTATTAGTATTATTTCTTTTTTTTTTTTGTACTTATTGGTCATTTTAGATTAAATCTAAAATGAACACTAACTTTTGTTTAGTAATTTTAGTGTTTGATGCTATAATGTGTATATATATATATATATATATATATATATATATATATATATATATGGTTTACTATCAAAATTCAAGAAGGCATGCAATGAAATACAGGTAGGTCGAATGTGTGCTTTCTAAGGTGGTGTAATGTTGAACAGAAAGTGGTCAAGTTTATATTAATGAAAGTGGGTATACATTCACTGATAATAAATCTAATGTTATGAATGGAGATTGGGGTACAGTGCATATCACGTAATTTACCCTTTCCTCACTGCAGTGCAATCTCAGTGTCGGTATATATAATAAGCAGTGAGTGTGGGGGGGTGCTAAAATGTAAAAGGACACACGGACCTTCAAAATCAAAAGTCTGGCATGTCAAATGTCGATCTTCATGTTTATCACGTTCAACATTTAGGTGAAATTATATTTTTATTTTCACAATTATATTTCAATCTTTTGATGGAAAAATGTTCTGTCTTTCAGAATTTTGACAGAAAAGATATATATCTATATCTATATATATATTTCTATACATATTGTGTGTGTATGCATGCAATTAGATGCATGCATACACACACACACACACACACACACACACACACACACACACACACACAAATGCATACTGTAGAAAGCTATATTTATTGGTATGTGTGTATTTTTTTTGAATAATTTGTGTACAGACAAAATATTAGTTGACTATTTCTGATTTTCATATATTTGAATACAAGTTTGTGGTTTTCAAACATCTGTGATTGAGCAGACATTGTTGTACCAATATTTTAGTATCTAGATCCAGCTATTAAGCATCCTCAAAAAACACACATATATTATGACTACATTCTCAAAAATAGAAAATCAGCATTTAAACAGCCATATATCTTTATTTATACGAACTTGGTTTTATCTGTTCTTTAGAACCCATATTTTAGTATGACAATATTTTTCATCCTCTAGGTTTGGACATAGAAATCTCAAGCAAAATATAATGATTACACCACTTTTTCTGTGATAACATATAAAAGGCTTGTAACAAGCATAAACATACTAGTAAACATACCAAGAATGGAATGTGACAATCCTCAGTTTGGTCAAAGCTTCATTTGTCTAAAAGTGCATAAAGAGAATAAAATATCATAATATATTTAAACCTAACCATTTTTTGTTAGTGTGCCATGTATGTAATAAACTTCAGTAGCTATGTATAAGTAGCTATGCCAGTTTATAGTCATTCACTTAGAACTATTCAGTGGGTGTTATACATCAGAAGGCAAACACAGGTTTTTGTCTCTAATGGTATACCATACCTATGCTGCCTTTCTGCCTTTTATAAAACAATAAAGTAATAGTCCCCCCTTGAAAGGCTGAATCCTTGGTAACTCGGCCTACTGTTTAATCAGTAAATTAAGGAAAACTTAACTATCAAACATGCCAAACAAAATCTTAACACATGGACACATCCCTGATTGATACTGATTCAGAAAGTGGGAGCGGGGGGGGGTCACATCTAATTCAAACAATTTTAGACCCATTCATCTGACAAGTATTCAGTACAAAATCATAAAAAGAGTCCCACTAAATCATACTCAAAATGGCAGAGAGCCGACTTCTGTTGGATAGGGAACAGCATGGATTTGAGACAAAAATATATACCTGATACAGTAACAATTGCCTCACTTTATAATGTCGCATTTTGAGAGTTGGCAACAATTATATATTATTACAAAATAAACAGAAAGTAATTAAAATGACACTCATATCAAAGGTCAACAGATGATAGCAGACACAATTTAAACTTTGACTAATGTGTAGCTAACATTCAAAAAAGTATATTCTGTAACGCATTTAATTCTAAAGTGCATGTCAATCCTCTCCAAGAAGATATACCTTAGTGATTGATCTCCTAATTGAATACACTGCTGCATTCTGCAGCCTGCAATCAAGCCACCTAAAACAACTTCAAAAGGTACAATGATTCCTTATTAGAGAAATCATGGGGATGGGAAACCTAAATTAATCAGAAAGACATCAGGAATTCTAATTATATTCTACTTCTTATAAGTTACTTGCAAGTGACCTCTGCATTATCTGTGTCTGAAACATGTCTGGTACACATCATCATGTAAACTAACATCAAATCATGGGATAACTCACTGAAAGAATCCCGGTGGATATGCTCAGGGTAGTACAAAAGAGGGGCAAGGTTCCAATATTTCAATATCACAGAAAATGTTTTCCCTTACTGTTAGAATAAATTATTCATTAATGTCCTTCATAAATAATCTTCATAGATATAATTTTAGGAAATCCATGTATAAAAAGTAAGTAATGACACTGTGTAGTTATGGAGATTAATCTTCTTAAAAATAGTAGATCAATAAGCTTGTCAAGTGAACATAAAAAAATATTTTCTGACATGGAGGACAAACTGGCTTGAGTACTGAAAAGCTATAATTCCATAAACTCTATCTTCAGCCACTGAATGTGTGTGGTAAGATCCTGACCACTCAAGGAAAACAAAGAGAAGTTATGGCATATGGAGAAGAGACGCAAAGAAAAGGTGTGTGTGGGGGGGTACCGTTGTTGGGTATCAGTCAGTAGGAGAATCTGTGAATATATAAAGTTAGGGATTGGATTAATGTTTTATGCGTTTACCTTACAGACAACGTGCAGTGTTTGATTCTCACCTTTGCATTAATTGGCAGGGTTAAAATTGCCCACGAGGGTAGCTAGCCTACTACTATGAACCTCTCACAATAACATCCAACAATGGTATCATAATTTCCCCGGAACCTAGCACTAAACTACTGGGAGCAACCATTGACAATAACCTTAAATTCGATGCTCACATAGGCAAAACTATTAAAAAAGTCAACAAAAAATATGCTCTTTATATAGGATTAAGCAGTTCCTAACCCCATCTACTAGAACTGTTATTACCCGTACACATCTGCTATCAACCCTTCTTTATGCCTCAATCATCTTTGCTAACCTATCCAAATCAAATCTCAATAAATTGAATAGCTGCTACAATAATATTGCCAGATTTGCCACAGGGTCAGCGTTTAGAACCCATCACTGTGTTAACCTTCAATCATTAGGCTGGCTAGAATTACCCAACCAATTGCAGTATAACCAACTAATAGTTGTTTATAAAATTCTCTACCACCCAGACAGCACACTGGTACTGAAAAACATTATCACCCCCTACAGTAATCTAAAGACTCTTCGCTCTTCCAACAAAGTACTAGTGCAGGCTGTTAGAACCAACAATTTAGCAGGTGCATCATTATTCTCCAACTCTGTCGGAAAAAAATGGGAACCTTCTTCCTGCGGAACTTACCAATGACCCATCCTTATCCCAATTCAAAATAATCTCTTAAAAAATACCTGAAAATGCATTGGCTTTGGCCCTGCAAAAACCATGACTAACCCCCAAACAAACAGAATCTGTAAATGTGAACCTCATCACAAGATTATATCTGTGAGCCACTAACCACTTACAATTTTGTTAATCTCCCACCTAAGGAAAGAATGAAAAAAAAAATTCTCTATTTTCTTTCTTAGATACTAAGTAGCAACCTATCCTCTGTGTATGTGACTTGAAATTGTTCCTGTCTATATATATTTTTAAAAATTTCAGTTTTTGCAATAATTCACTGTAACAATTTTCACTGTAATTACACTAGTAATTACTACTGTAGTAATATACACCTGGAGCTTTTCTCCCCGGGCCTCTGCTGAAAATGGGCCTGTATCCAGTCTGACTTTTCCGGTTAACAAATGTAAAATAAAATAAGATAAATAAATAAAATAAAATAAGAATAGTCTGGAACATGGAGCTTTACTAAAATACCTGCTTCTGAGGAGTCTTTCTCAGACAGATAACCCACTCAGGCCAGTTTGACATGTGCTGTGTTTGACATGTGGAAAGACAGGCAGACGGTAACAGGGGTCAGATGATGTTGCGGTTAAGCTTTAGGGGAGAAGTATGAACTGATGAAAACAGTATTCCAAATGTATTAGGGAATTTAGGGAGAGGCAAAGAGAAGAGGGAGGGAAGGAAGCAATAACTCTAACAGATGAATTCGTTTAGATAAAGGGGGTAAAAAGGAAGTTATGCAGAAAGTTAAGAAACAGACATATATTAGCCATGGTAAATGGAGAAACCAGAAATAAATGACAGTTCTGATAGTTAATGCAAACAGGATACTATTCTTATTGAGTTTACTGAAACCAAAGTGGCAGATATTCTACCCCTTTGGAAATTGCATTGAATACTGACAGCACAATGTTGTAAGCTGCAATTCTGAAGCAGGACGGACTTGGGAAGGCAACAAGTTGTTTAGAAGGAAGGAAGGCAGATGGTATTAATGATGGGGAGAGAGGCTCAGGAAAGAGCATGTTGGAAGATATCTGATGTGACATAACAGTAAATGCAAAAGTCAGAGGTTAAAAGTATACACAAGTTTCTTTAGCATCTACCACCAAAGTTATGTTTTGTGAAACACATAATTTGAGAAAAAAAATCAGTAAAAATTGTCATGAAAATGCTTTTCATGGTGAGAGAGAAATAACAAGAACTGAATCTACAGCAAAGAAATGGTCATATCTACAGCAGTGAGGAAAATCTGAAAGATAAGAATGAAAGAGATGGGCGAAAAAGAATGTCACAGACCTACAAAAGTGAAAAAGTGTGAATGTATGCATTTTGTCACTATGAGGGAATAAACCACAACCGGACTATTTTTAACAATGGACTAGATGAAAGAAAAGATTAAAGGGATATGGCTGAAAAACCTCTTTACGGGTTATAAACTCACCAAAATGGATATGATTATAGAGCTAGAAAGCATAATGGCAGGATGGAGAGTAAACCCTAAAACATTTCAGAACCTGATCATTCAGGAAAATTCAGATCCAGGAAGGACTAACAAAGAAGGAAGGAAAAACTATATATTAAGAAGATGTATAAACCAGGACAAACTGAAGGTGTAATTGTGAGCAGACTTGTAAAAAGGAGAGAAAGAAAAGAATGGAAAAAAATCAGTATGTCAGTGGAAACTAAAAGCAATAAAGAAAAGTTACAGAAATGACTGAGAAGGTTGCAGAGCAAGAAGTGTGTAATTTAAACAAAAGGTTTAGGAGATTCTGGATCAGAAAGCTTAGAAAATGATACAGTGCTGACAGCAGTTATCCCTCTAGTGCAGATAGTCATACCAGATGGTGCAAACAGATAACTCAATCAAACAATTTACATTGGGAAAGTATAGCACAGTTGTTTGTATGGAAGAGAATACAGAAATTATTTTGGAAATGTGTACATATAGGGAAGTCAAAAAAAAAGAGTGATGAAGTGTGGGGTTATCTGAAAAAAAAATAAGGGAACTGATGCTTTCTGAAAAAAGGGTAAGTTAATAGGAAAGACTTTGGAATAAGAAGTAGAAATGGAAATTAATACTCTAAAAAAGGAAAATTCCCATGGAATGATGGTTTCATAAATTAGCTTTATAAAATGTGAATGAGTCACTGAAAGTAATCCTGGTGGATATGCTCAGGTAAGTATAGAAGAGGGGCAAGGTTCCAAACATTTAGAAATGTGATTAAATCTGTTTTGGAACTGAATAGGAGACCAAAGAACTAGACAAACATAGGGTGTAAAGGGTCAGATACACAGTAAATACTGATTACAGGTTGTTTGCTGGAAGATTGGCAAATGAGACTGAAAGAAATGCTGAAGATTATTATTTCTAAAGATTCAGTGACATTTCCCAGTTAGGCCAGCAGGAAATAGGATTTAAGAGAAAGTTAATATTATTGATGGAAGAGGTATGTAGAAAATGGACACCAAAAGCTATAGTTATTTTAAATAACTTACAAGATTGTGATAAGGTATACCAAGATTTCTTGTGGAAGCTGCCTGAATAGTTTGAATTTCTCAGTGACAATCAACTGTGTGTCTATGTCTGAGTAAGTCACAGTGCAACACAGTAGAACAGATGGACCCTCAACAGACTTTCACTCACCATGATGACACTAACGAATTTCCTTTTTGTATTAATGAACACTGTCCAAAGTTTAGAAACAATAAAACAGACAAAAGTAACAGTAAATTACACAAAACAAACACAAGAAATGAGCAATGTAACTAACAAACCGATAGTAATTTAAATACACAAACAAGCTTCTCCATAATATTATGTATGTCGACCTCTACCTCAACTCCTTTACAAGTGTCTTGGGTTTTAAGGAACATCTCAATCATTCACAGAACAACATACTTCTATTATAAATACATCAACACACTTTTGTACTGTTCTGCACTTTTATTTTCAATTTTCCCAAGTTTTCTTGGTTTGTGAAAGATATAGTTCCCTATTCATTCAGTTTTGTATTTAGTCATGAGAGCTTTAACATTATTTTTTTCTGTGTTATCCTACACAGTCATGAATTTGAAGTCCATACAGAATATATCCACTCCTAGTCTCAACTTTTATTCATCCCAAAGACTTCAGAATACCAAAAGTTTGCTCATGAAAGCATCCCCCTTTTTTTAATTAATGAAAGCATCCTCTTTGAGAGCAATTACTGATGTTATCCAGAAAAAAACATGTACTAGAATATCCCATGGATAAGTTGTGGGGAAACTATATTTGCTGCTTCACACAATCTCATATCATGACTAAGCACTGAAAAGATCATAGAATCTAATTTTGTCTAATTACCCAAATTCACTCTGTCAAGCAATACATTTACTTCCCAGAATTTAAACTGTCATCTGAACAATGACTGCTAAGAGTGCATTATCCATAATTATGTTATGCAAGTGGGTATAGCCTACTCGTACCAGATCAACATTGTAATCTTGTCAGGGGATTAGCATGGAAAAATGGAAGGGTATCTGATGACCACAGTTGCACAGAGTTCTGTGCATTAAAATTTCCCTCTTTCTTAAAATATGACAATATGCCTTTTGCACAGCTATTACAAGTTGTGAGTTGGCTGTGGTTATCTTACCAGACTTAAAGAATACAGACTGTTAGAGTTCTTAATCCTATGCACCTCTGCTGTACATGGAAGGTCATTCTTGGAAGCATATTCTCTAAAGAAATTCTAGGCTCACTCTAGGGACTCTAGAGTGTACCTCCTTATTTAACAAACTCTGCAAGAAGACATATTGGCTGGACTTCCTGCACTGCTCTACACTGTCCCAGTACTGTTTAAAATTCAAGCCTCATAATCCAACCTTACTGGGCAATGTTATAATAAAATTGCAAAGTTTGTTACCAGCTTACCTTATAAAGCAGTCCACTGCCTTGCTCTTAAAAAACGTTCATGGCTAGAACTTCCCAGTACCACTGCTTATTCTTCTCACAACTTACTAACCACACACAACTTCATCTACTAACGTAACCAAAGCCCAGTCTTTAGCAACTTTCTTTAATGTTATTCCCCAAATAGACAGCTCCGTTCCACTATCAAACTGCTTCTCCACATAACGCCATTAAATAATTCCACTGGTGAATCTAGAACACGGAACTCCTTGCCCATACTACTTATGCTGTATGCTGGAAACAAACTCGAAAAAATTAAATGCAAACAATATTTACTGGATATACGGTTCTACTTTTCTGCCATACCACGTTATGTAAATGTGACTGAATTTTAAAATTATTTTATACCAAATCTGTTTTGTATATGCACATGTGAAAAACTAGCAATGCAATTGTAAATATGTAAGATTAGCTCCTGCTTTTGCTACTGTTTGGTACTAAACAATCTTGTATTATATTATTCTGCTAGAAAAATTATTACAACATTTTTCTCTTTTGCAAACTTTGTCTTTTTATTATTGATATTTGAAGCTTTTCTCTCTGGGCCTTCACTGAAAAAGGGTTTGGTTTTGCAGACTTAGTTGGGCTATCCCAGTAAATAAGTTTAAATAAATAAACAGTAACACTAACAGACTGTTGGCATTTGGCCAAGATAAGCCCACAACCCTCTTTTGCCTCTTGGCTTGACTTCTGCACCAGTTGCCCTATTAAGAAATGAGAAAAGTAACTACCAGCACACTTTTCTGTTTCTAGACTACCATAACAAGAATACATCATTCTGAATAATTATCTTGTGGTTTCACCTATAGT
Organism: Protopterus annectens; assembly: GCF_019279795.1. Taxonomy (NCBI): domain Eukaryota; kingdom Metazoa; phylum Chordata; order Ceratodontiformes; family Protopteridae; genus Protopterus; species Protopterus annectens. The sequence goes on from NC_056727.1 coordinate 1,118,218,260, forward strand.
CTAAACAGCTGCCTTCCTTACTGGCTTACTTATATCTTAATTATTTTGTTTTTTGTGTTTGAAGGTAGAATTGTTGTTGCAGTTGAGATGGGCAAATTAGAAACCTTCAAAGATAAGGCTGTACACCATGGATTCATGGATTACATTCTGTATGCATGGTTACATCTGTGGATGTCTTCATGCCCCATTCCATTCCATGCCTTCCAGATGTCATGTCTCGGTTCTACTCTGCATGACAGTGCTTGAGTATCCAGTCTTCCAATCCCTTCTAGGACCAACCAGACAGCCCTTTGTGCCTCCCTGCACTTTCCCCGAGAATTAGAGAGAGAGAGAGAGAGAGAGATGTAAACTGATAAATTGCCACCTCCCACCAGTTCTCCCCACCCAAATCATTCTCAGAACTTTGACAACAGAAGAGTTATTAGATGGGTGTATCACAGAACTAGTGTTAGTTTGTGCTCAACCTGTTGTAATTCAGTTATAGTCATCTGTTCATACTGGGTTGAAATTCATATAACATGTCTCTTTACATGAGAGACTGTGTTGTATAAATGTGTTTCTAAAAAGGCAGCATTTGTTCACCTCAATGGTATTAATGGTCCCAATCCTACTTTTAAAAAATATAAATTAATTTACAATGATAGCAATATGTGCAGTGAAAATAATTGTACCCAGGGTGCTATATGCTTGTTACATCAGTAGCTAAATAACTAGAGATTTCTCATTTAATAATTGCAGTATATGCACTTCACCTTTGATGTCATATTAATGATATACAGCATCAAAAGGGGGCAGAAATGGGCAGTTAAGTTGGGGAAAGTGGTTATGTATGAATCTGGTGTACATCGCAAGTTTCTGGTTATTTGGTGGGGAAGCCGTTTGGAAGTTACTGTGGTATTCCAACAAACAGAGCTGTATCATAAGTTCCAGAATTACGTGTACAGCAGGCTCACTAAATTCAGATTTCCAAGTAATGACCACCTTAAGCTAAAACAAAAGTTGCAAATTACTCCCAGTTTTATTTTACACGACAAATTCCATTCTGTAGATAGACTAATTTATGTTTGTTTAGTAAACAAAACTGTTTGGCTTCCAGTGATGTATTTATGAACTGTAACGCATTTCGCTCATAGCTCTTCCTGTCACTTTATCCTTACATGGCCATGGTCAAGTCAGGTACATAACCATTATTTCTCAGTTTGTAACTTGTCACATATTCCATACAACACACTGGAATTTTCCTCGTCACCAGTTTCATTTCCAAGAGGGTTGACTAATTTCGCAAACAGTAAAGAAACCCAGCAAGGATTTTATCAACAAATAGAATGCACATTCTATGACTGAAATGCTGTAAACAGGATTACACAAAATAAAATGCGTTTGTGCTAAACAATGACCGGTACAATCCACCAACAGCAGAGGACAAGCACTCATAGTATTTTTACCAAAGGGACTCTGTAACACGCCCAGTCATACACTGCACAGGTTTTCTATTGCATCTATTTAAAAGCTTTGTGTTTGCCCTTTCTGAATGGTGTTATATCAACAAGGCAGGAGAGCATATAAAAAGTAAATAAAATATAATTCAGTATAAATAAACAAAGTTGTTCATGAACCGTCTTTATGTGATAAAGATTAAAAATGCAAAGAAAAAAAACTCACATAAGCAGCGCATTTTATAACACCCTCTCTTCCAGATCAGAGCGCGAAAATGACAGGAGCTGTCAAGTCTGTGGACTGCACCCCACCGCCACTCGTCACCCCAATAAACCTGGCAAATAGTGCTCAGTAGAGTAACACGTAAATAGCTGGCAGAAGGCGGAGGCTGTAAACCCTTTAAACAAACGCGACGTCCCGAATCGGTCTTCACATGTAAGTCTACTTTAGATAGTTCCCGGGTGATGCTGCAGCCCTGGATTATTAGCTCAGTCGGGCAGCATCTCTATTCTGAGGTGCATTCACTATCAATTGCGCTGGGTACAGGGGGGAGCTCCCGGCCGTACCATCTCACTGCATTGGTGGGGTGGTGGTATGTCATGGAAGTAATTCTTCATTAATTAGCATTTAATAATTGTCAGCTGACATGCCTTCCAGCGCACGTGGCTAGATTACTTAATGTAATAAATCAAGCTAAGTATATCGGAATGTGCTGCTTTCCTGTTCCCACCAGCAATTCTCTTGTCAGTACAGCCATGTGTCCCTTTTAACACGGTTAAGAAATGCAATGGTGGCCTTGGGCTACTTTACCAACGTGTGTATTAGCATTCTGAAAGTGTCATAGCAGACAGGAAGACCCGTGTAGACAATGGTAGAAGTGCCAAGTCCCACCATTGTGCCTTTTATTCAAATATGTTGTTTCTGAGAGTTTTGAATCTTAACAATTGATCTGAGCCCAGCCTGCCAAAGTTAGGGGCGTTGCTGCTGTGGGGGAATGTCTGGATTATTTTAGTTTTTATTACTAATTTGTTTCTTGCCAAATTATTTTAGCCTTACTTAACCTGTATTGAAATTTGGTTTACAGACCTCTCAGCCTGACGGGAAAAATTGCCTTACCCCTCATCAAACACACTGTAAATTATTCTAAAGTACTATGGCAGTTGTTGTTTGTCTACTATATTAAGGGGCTGCGAGCAGTCGAGCACACGTGCCTCTCAAATATCTACCACAGTAGCCCTTTTTTCTATTTTCCTCCAAATATGAGTAATTTGTGTTGAGTCAATAGTCATAAACGGTGCAGTTATATCATATATGAACTTCTGAATCCGAATAGCTTTCAACCTTTCATCTTCCTTCCAAATGAGAAACACTAGCTGTCATAATGTGGGACAAAAGGGCAAAACGTGGAACCATACCTCCTAAGAGTATCTCATTACGAGAAACGTACTGTTCCTCGAAGTTCTACGTTAAAATGGCTTGTCACAACTCAGTCGTAGGAATTTTCTTAACTGATATCCATGGTAGATAGAAATAAATCACATTAATTTAAAGAGCTTTTCTAGAAGTAAAACCGGTATATTTTGACGGTACTATGATGACCTTCCTAGTTGAAGATGAAGTAAGCTGTTTGTGTTCCACATTTTGCCCATTTGTTCCACATTGTCACGGCTAGTGTTCCTCATTTTGGAGATGGAAGGTTGAAAGCTATTCGTGGAATTCTTACAAACCTTAACTAAAAAGATTACAGAATAATTAACAACTAATTCATATTCACAAAAACTTCTGTTTATAAAATAATATGATTCAGTATTACTTGCCATAGATATCTAGTACAAAATCTAAATGAAGGTGTGATAGATCTTTCAATGTAAATCAGCATAGAACATGGATTTTAAACATCTTTATTAAATCACATTTTAAAACTTGACATGGGTAAATATTCATCCATCCAGCAGCAACTCCTTTTCCCACTTTACATACAAACCATAGTAGCATTTTTCATTTTCATGCAGTATACATGTTTTCTTTTCAACAATTATCATTCACTCCAAGATTACATAAATTGTTCAAATTGTGGTTTTCATTGCACTCTACTATGAAACATATCTTCCATGTTTTTCTCATTACAACATTTTTCACTCTTATGTTTTGTAGTGTAACATGGTACTTTGTGATTTAAAATATATGTACATGATTTCTGAAATATTGTGATTGTGAAGCTTTTCTCCCCAGACCTCCGCTGAAAATGGATACTTTCTAGCCGCCAAGTAACAGGTGTCTCCCGTTTTAGGATATTTACAATAAGTACAAGCCCCACATTTAAAAATTTTGCTAAGGTATCTGATCTTAGTTACATTTTTGAAAAAGACACAAAATACATTTACAAAAGGGGTAATAATATAAAAGGACTCTTAGAAAGAGGAACCAATGCCAGGTGGTTTGAGAACAATAAAAAGAAGAAAATGGGGGGTTTTAAATGTGGGGCTTGTACTTATTGTAAATATCTTAAAACGGGAGACACCTGTTACTTGGCGGCTCGAAAGAAGATATTGACGTTGAGATCATTTGTAAATTGTAATACTAAAGGGATTATATACATTGCTCTGTGTGGAAAATGTGAGGTATTTTACATAGGGAAAAGTGAAAGAAAAATTAAACAAAGAATTTATGAGCATCTGTATGACATTAGAACCGGGTGTGAAGCTAATTCTTTGTATAAGCACACTTTGATTTGTAAGGAAGCACACTTTCAGTTCTTTGTGTTGGAAGTTGTCTCCATTGACCCCAGAGGAGGGATGTGGGAAACCCTTGTGAAATATAGGGAGTTGTATTGGCAGATTATTTTAGAATCAAATAAGTATCCAGGCATTAATGATATGATTTCATTAGCCCCTGTTTTGAAGCTGAGATCAGCAAAATTATAAACATTTTAAATGTTTTTTAACACCATTCTTTATATATTCTTTAAGGGTTATTTAAGAATGTATTACAACTTGGTTGAGCTGAATTATCAACTTTCACCAACAGAGTGTAGCATTGTATTATTAAATACATTGTATATCTATACACATCTTTATACTTTTCATGTATGTATGTTCAAACATACACACATCATTTTGTAAAACATAACATGTACTTATTTTTACATATTTTAACAACATTTTAACATTTATGTTATTCATCACGTGTGTCCCAGCTTTTCCATTCTGTATAGAAAGTGTTTTAAAAATTAGTTTTTTATGTAGGTATATCTGTGTATACCTTTTAGTTCTGAGCAGTCACTATGAATTAATTAACTTATTACTACTTTTATTGGCTGTTTTAAATTTTAACTAGTATTTAAGTGAAACACTTGTACGCATGTTTTATCTGATGAAGGTTTGACGAAATGTGGAGGTTTATATTAACTGCATATGCTGCTATTTTGTGTATTGGTTGTGGATTACACTTTGGATTTTAGCCCAATAAACTGCACTTTCGCTGAGGTCTTGGTGCACTTTTTGTTTATCAGTATTGGTTTGCACCTTCCTTTATTGTGGTTTCAACCCAGCATTAATGGACATGCTCCACCTCAGTAAATCTAAATCCCTTAGAACCATGTGCTCGAGGGACTTGAACCTCAGCACAGAAATAAATAGAACATGCTGGAGGGACAGATTCATAACCCAGAGGCTCCCTTCAATCTGGAATAGAATTCCAATTCATGTTAGGCAGAGCACCTCACTGACTCTCTTCAAGAAGAATCTTGATGAGTGGATGGGGGATCATAGGTTTGTCCCGGGGATTACTTCCGTGTCACTATTAGACAGAGGCACAGTAAACTAAACTTTAAAAAGGGTACAGTATACTCAAATCAAGGGGTGGCGTAAGCCAAACACAATCAGGCTAGGCTTATAAATGCCCCAGGGCAGATAGCCTAGTATGAACCTATGAACCTATGAACCTATATAAGCTGTATCTACTCAACCAATGTTTTCAAATTATGTCTAATTTGGTATAGTTATTTAAACTGTTGCCTTTTTATGATTATTATTATTTTTAAAGACTTTAAAATGTATTGTTCTCAAAATGTTTTGTAATACTTTGGAACTTTTCTCCTCAGCCATCCTCTGAGAATGAGCTCCTACCCAATTAGACTTTCCTGCTAATCAAATGTCAATCAATCAATAAATAAATAAAATGCTCCCAGTTACGTCTCTCTTTCCCATTATACCTCCAGCATTTTCAGTTTACCTAAGGAAAAAATCTCTGACATTTTCCTAGGGTATAAAAGTACTCATGCACGCACTTCAGGCAAAAATCCTAAACCTTCTAGATTGTATAAATCAGCAAATGTTCTCCTATCATTCCTCTGTAAACTGCCTTTCCAGTCTCTCTTACCAGTCTTTTCTAACTCCTTCTGATTGATTGTTATAGTCATTTTACAACATTTGATGTGTCGTTCCGATTACCCCTTTTTTAACAACAGCTTCTGAATTAGACTCAAGTAAAAAGTCTGCCAGATCTGGTCTTTCACTTCCTACTGCCCTGTCCTTTTCTGTTTGTCTATACTCTGATATTAATCCCTGCTAGAGAAGGCAGTCTATATCATGCAGTCCACACTTTTGCTTGGTCTCATTCTACTCTGTTACCTTTCCCTCTCTAATTATTTCTCCCAAATATCTTGGCTCCTTTGCTAATTTTCTCCATTAAATTCCAGCTTCCTCTTTCCTATTTTCTATACCCCTACTTGCAGTCATTCATGTTGGTAACATTTCATTTCTCCATTTCTGTGTTGGCTTAGTTCTTAGAATACTTTCTGCTACTTTATGAATATAATACTCTGTGTGGTTGTTGTTGTTCTCCTGAAGGACCTGCATCTAGAATCCTATTCCTTCCTTATTTCTTGAACTCCTTCCCTGTTTCATCATCAACCCTTTCCAATTTGACTCATAACTGTCTGTTTGTGTTATGTATGTGAGCATTAACTCCATAGTTCTAAAACACCCCTTCAAATCAGGTAATCCTGAATCACCTTGTTCAACAGAGAAACAATTATTTTATCCCACTTAACTCCTGCTCTCTTTCCCTCCCAAATAAATTCCTTCAAGTCTGTTTTTATTATTTTAAGTACCTTTATTAAATTATCACTTAAGACATAGGCAAATATACATTAATATAAAAGTAAACAAACCTCATTAATGTGTCCAGTTGCATACATTCTACGGTTTACCTTTATATGTGTATACTGCACGTGAGAACGCCACAAGTTTGAAAGTACTTTTTCAAGATTTTGAAAAGTCGAAAAAAAAATGCTTCCAATGTGCTATGAGCGAATGCACAGTGACATGCGCTCATTGCAAATTTGGCATTTTGGGTGCGGATTGCACTATAGTGGGGATCGGGAAAGGGACCCTTTCCCTACTGTAGTGCGGTCTTGGAGTTAGAATATTAAAGTAGGAGGGGTGTGGGGTGCAGGGAGGCTTGCCCCCCTGCATTACATTGTGTGTTTGTCATTGTAGTTCGAAACTCAGCAAATCTGCTGTTTGATTTGCTGAGTTTCGAACTTTGGTGACATTCGACATGCAGAATTTGTCCTTTCGGTTTGCACAACAGGACGATCGACAATATGATTTTCAACTATGTAAAGGTAAACCACATTCTACATCACATATGTTCTTTTGGGTCTACTTCAGATCACCAAAATCCCATTTCACTGAAATTCATTTGATTGAGACCAAATCATCTAATTTTCAAAATACTGAAAATTCATTTTACCGAATCTCATTTTATTGAATTGTAATCTATAGACTTGATGTGGGTTTCTATTCTCCTTTGACTTGTTTGTGATAGAAAGAATTTCTGAAACTTACAGTGCTGACTGTCAAAATACCGATAGTCATGGAGAATGTGGTGTTGTATTGTTTTTAAATGTGGGTATGTCTCTTTACATTTGTATGGGAAGTATCTAAAGTAAGATGGTGGATGTGTTGTGTGTTCCCAGCAGTAGTGGCAGTGTATATAGTACTGTGAGGCAAGTAAAAGGTATATGCCCTTTTCCCACTGTACTGCGATCCTGGAGTTAGTATATATAGTTAGGGTGGATGTGGACAGGGTTATATTGTCTGGTTTCTGTTAAGAGGATAAGTAAGTAGTTTTTAAGTTGTGGAAAGAGGTAATCATTAGTGTTGTGAGTGTGTTTGTCTATGTTTTCCCATTTAGTCTTTTGAAATTTAGCATTGTAAGCTGTCAGTGAAATGAGATTCAGTGAAATGAGTTGTCAGTATTGTGAAATTTAGGTTTTTTGGTCTCAGTGAAATGAAAGTCAGTGAAATGGGAATTCAATGATCTAAATTAGACCCGTTCTTTTTTATAATTACCATCATCCCAACATTACATAAATTGCTCAATTTCTACCTTCCCTTAAACCTCACTCCACCTCCTGAAAGTTATTCTGCATCTATTGTTCCCACAATTTCCACTTATTTTTATGTAATTTGCCTCTTCCTTTTTTTAAGATCTCACTTCCAGTTCTGCTATCTCTGCTACAATATTCAAGACCTCAAATACAGTTGGTTTAGACTTTGATTTCCATTTTCTAGTAATTGCTTTTTTGTTAGTCATCAGAATTATACTTAACAAGGCTTTGTTATGTCTAGGCAGTTCAGAACCTGTGTCCTAACTCAAAAGAATAAATTCCTTAGTTACACCAGTTTGCTCACTAATATTTCTGACAGAGTACTCTGTAGGAAATGTTTTAAATCTGCCAGCTCATTATACTCCCAAAACATATGTTCCTAGTTACCTCTTTCTTCCCCATCACACCCTCAGCATTTGCCATCTACCTGAGGAAAAACTCTTTCAAGTATGCTTGAAGTATAAAAATATCTATTCAAATATTTCCACGCAAAATTCTAAACCTTCTAAACTTTGTTGCATACTTGGGAGCCACACGTGTGTTTCCATTGTTCCATTGTAAATTGGTTATCAAATCTCTCTTCCCAATCTTTTATAACTTCCTCTGACTGATTCTTATGGTAATCATGCAATATTTTATATGCCGTACTAATTATCCCTTTAACAGCAGTTTCTGTTCTAGATTCAACTAAATACTCTACAAGAGCAGGTCTTTCACTTAGGATTCCCATATCCCTTTCTGTTTGCCTATATTCTGATATCAATCCCTGGCAATGAAGGCCCTTTTTAGCCCGCAGTCCAAATGTCTTCTTGGCCTCATCCCATTATATTTACCTGTCTAGTTACTTGTTTGAAATACATTGGCTCCTTTATCAGTTTTCTCCAGTAAATTCCAGCCCCCTTCTAGCCTGTTCTCCATACTCCTACTTAAACTCATCCCAATCAGCAAAAACTGCTTTCCCTATTGTCATGTTGGCTTAGTTCATGAAATACTTCCTGCTACTTTATGAATATAATATTCTGCATAGCTGTTGTTTTTCTTCATAAAGATCTCCATTCAAAATCCTAATCTCTCCTTATTTCTTGAATTTCCCGCCTGCTACATCATTATTCCTTTCCACTTGAATTATAACTGTCTGCTTGTGTTATGTATATGAACCTTAATTCTGTTGCTGTAAAATATCCCTTCAAATCAGGTAATCCAAAATGAATCTGTTCTGTTAGAAGGATCAGCTTATCCCACTTAACCATTTCCCTTTTCCTCTCCCAGATAAATTCATTCAACCCTTTATTAATTATTGTCCACAACTTCTCCACTGGTTGATAAAAATACGACTGCCCTGTTTATAAAACGAAATGGGCTAAAACATTTTCACTGCCTGAATCTTACTATCAAGATCCATAAACAACAGCTTCCAGTTACTCATTTTTTGTATTATCTTTTATTTAGTTTCTTTCCACATATCCCTAGCTGTCATAACAGAAGCCTTTATAGTCCATACTCCTAAATACTTCATCTTATCATGTCCCCACAAATATTGGTACTGCTAAACCAATTCATGGGGGGTACATAATTTACAACTATAGCCTTTGTATTATCTTCATTAATTTAATATCTCAAAAATACTTGAGACTTTCTCAAAATGTCTCATGATGTCCTTTTCTGGATTTATCAGGTACAAAATAATATCATCTGCAAATATGCAAATAAAGCATACTTTTCTTGACTAGCATACCAATTGTATCCTTGAATTTCTGAGTCCCTTATTTTTTTTTCAATAGTTATAAATATAAGTCAAATAATAACTTGGAAAGAGAACAAATGTTTGTCTTGCCTCCTCAAAATCATATTGATCCATATTTAGCAATTTTGGTAACACCTTTTCTACCTTTTAGCTAGTATAGGTATAAACACTTTACAATTGTGGTTTAAAATTCAAATGGGTCTATATGAAGCTAGCTCTGCTGGAGTTTTACCATCTTTAGGTATGACAGCCACTACAGCTGATGGTCCATCATGCTCACCCAGAGAGAGGAGAGACGATATCGGTGAGACGAGGAAGCTGATTGGCCAGCTTTCACAGTTACTGGAACTCCTTACACCAATTGGTCACTCGTTGACAGTTTTGCTTTCCCAGGTTATACCAGGGAACCAGGAAGCTTTTAGAGCTTACAAAAGTAAAGGAAACATGGCGGCTGGTGGTGAATGGCCCGGACCTTCGGAAACCCACACTACAAACGAAAATGGATCTCTTCAGTCAGGAACAAACATTAACGACGATATTGGGATTCTGAATTTGTTTTCTGGAAGTATCATTAGTGGAGCCTTGACCCACGGAGGTAGCATGACTTCTATGGACCAAGCAGCACTTCATACACTAGGTGACTGTAATAATCTTAAAACTGTAGATAGAATTGCCTTGAAAAATTGAAAACCCTTCAATGTGTGGCTAAATGAGAAAGTGACTTTTAAAAATATGCACCTGGGGTTTTAATTAATGAAGCTGGTCAAAATGAAACATATAATGTTAGTTTAAACAAGCTGGCTGAGGCAATGGGAAAGTACAAATCCCTCAGCATAGATAATGAATATCTTAAGCAGTGTTTAAACCGTGGTATTGTACCTAAAGGATTGAGAGTTTACAAATTTCCGAACAACATAACAGCAGGAACTGATTTGTATAAATAATTATTAGAAGTGTTTAACAACTGGTCTTGATGTGATTAGAATTATTATTAAGCAAAATGACTTACAGATGAAAGAATTGGAAATCAAAATAGAAAACTCAATTCTGCTATTACCACAGATTTATTATATATAGTGGAAACGGAAAAGCAAAAATATTATGATGTTTTGGATGACATTGATGAGAAATGTATAGCAAATGTCAACACAAAAATCAAAAAATTGGACAGAGACATTTTAGAGTATAAAGAAATCAAAGTTACCCCAGGCCTAAAACATTGAATTTTAACGATAGGAGTGACAGACAGAACACCTGTGAGATGCCAGGTAATACTGAAGGATGTAATTATACTAATTTTGAAAATAATGAGCTTGCCCCTTTAGAGTATCCTCCCTTTGATGCTCAGAACAGTTAATGAACCAGAGGAACCCCAACTATTACCAGCAACCGTTTCGTGGAGTGAAACAAAGGGAGTGGGGGAGATGATAATTTGTGGGGTTGGGAACGAAATTACCTGTGTGAACAATACTTTTACTTATTTAAATTACAACATATTTAACTACAGTACTGTTGATTTGTCTAAGGACAATTTTAAATTGCTATCTAGAGGTTTTAAATTTATCCCCTTTCATTAAAATGATTTTACAAATGTACTATTTGACTTAAAAACTTTTACATGGAAGTTAAATCTTCATATTTTATTTCAAAACAAAGGAAGGGACCACACGCGGGGTATTTTAAAATGCAAAAGTGAATTTAACCCCCCTCTATACCCTCAAATTAAAAACTTTGAGATGGTTGTTGAAAAAGAATTAAGGCAAGCACAAATACTCCTCAGTTTTTTAGGGACAACCTTAATAAGGGTGAAAGAAAAATATTAAAAGAATTTCAACTTGATAAAACAATCAGGGTTATGAAACCCGATAAGGGAGGTGGGTCAGCTATTATGGACAATGTGGTCTACGAAGGTAAAATGATAGACATTTTGGGGGACTCTAATAATTGGGGGATCTCTCTGATGAAGTGATTTAAATGAAAATGCTGTTTTTTAATGTGTGCATTCATGTGTCTATATTAAAGTGGATTCTACAAAAACTCTGGCTTATTCTTGGTCTTGTGGTGTCTTGGACTGATTTACTGGTTTATTTTGGTACCTTGTGGCTGTTTTTTCGGACTCTAATACTTACTCCAGGGTCTCTAAGAATGAGATTAATTTAGCCTATAGAAAAATCGATTTGGCTATTAATGACCTATTTTTGGAGGGACTTATAGACTTGAACACCTTCAAATGTTTAAATGTGACAAAACCTAGAATTCCTACAATTTTTTGAATTCCAAAAGTCCATAAGGACCAAATTGACACCCCCCTACGACTCATTGTCTCTGCGGAAGGTTCCAAGACTGCTGCCCTGGCAAAGTACATTGACAAACAACTAAAAACTATTTGGGGTATGGAGAATTGTATCTTGAAGGAATCATGGGATTTTCTTAGAAGTATTGATTTGGAACAATCTTATGACAATATTGTTTTTGTCACTGTAGAAGTAAAAGATTTGTTCACAGTTATTCCCCACAATTTAGGTTTAGACTGGCTTGAAAAGGCCTTGGGAGAAAAAGGCCATGTTATTTTATGTCTTATGGAATTAATATTAAAGAATAATTTTATTTACCTTTGTGTGGAATTTTTTTCACCAGGTAAAGGGTGTAGCTATGGGGGCCAGTTGTGCCCCCACTTATGCTAACATCATCCTGGCCTGGTGGGAAAAGTCTTTTATTTTTAATTCTGAATACAATAATTCTTGGATCCTATACAAGATGTTTCTTGACGATATTTGTATTTTTTAGAGGTATTCAGAAGAAAAACTAAGGGACTTTATAGATTATATTAACAGCACCACTTCTTTCCTTCAATTTACTAATAACATTCAATACGATATAGTTGATTTTTTAGATGTGAGTATTTACAAAATCCAGGGGGGTATTAAATCTAAGGTGTTTCGTAAGGAAACCTTCTCAAATTCATATCTACACTTTCAGAGTGCACACTCTTACCGACAAAAGAAAAATATTTATAAGGGTCAACTTATTAGGGCTAGTCGGCTGACTTACCTAAATGACGATTTCGAAAGAGAATGTGATTATTTAGAAGAACTATTCCTTGAAAGGGTATACCCCAGGGATATGTTGAGGGACACTAGGAACTATGCGATGAGTCTTCGAGACACTCGATATTTTTCCATTATGGGTAAGAAGGGAGATCTCAATACTACCCATTCATTAAATATGAACAACACTGACTACCAGATGTCTTTTGCCATGGAATATAATTTAGACTCTAGGATGTTTCAGAATATTTTTATTAAGGGATGGGACATTTTTAAGTCCTTAACAGACTTAAGAGCTTTACAAGAACAACTGGCTAGGACTATATGTAGGAGAGGAAGAAATTTAAAAGATTTGCTGGAAAAACCCACTATTTTATCTTGTCACGAGGGGGTTAGAAAGAATGGTACTTTTAAATGTGGGATGTGGGATGTGTGGCCAGTATAGTTTTATTTCTAACTTGACTGTGTGGAGATTAAAGATAGAGACAAAGTCCTACACAGTTCCAGTTTTAGTAATTGTAATACTAGTGGATTAGTGTATCTGGCTATCTGTTGTCAGTGCCAAACCTTTTACGTGGGGAAGACTGAGCGAAAATTAAAAAGATGGATATACGAGCATGGTTATGATATTCGGACAAGAAATGAGAAAAATGCTTTGTTTAAGCATTCCCTGGAATTTGACCAGGCCATATTTCTGTTTTTTGTTACTGAAGTTGTACCCAAGGACATCCGAGGGGGTTTATGGGAAACAAAATTGGAGTACCGGGAGGTGTATTGGCAGGTCACCCTGGATGCAGGTAGATTTCCAGGTTTAAACGACAATGTCTCTATTGCCCCACTTTTAAAATTAAGGCCTGCAAAATTATGATTTCATTTATAAAGTGATTAAGAGTAGGAGTTTTTATATCCATATAAACTAGTTATAATATTCATACATACAGTCACTTTTTAGATATTTATATTATGCAATGATTTTATTAGCTGTTTTTTTTTATTTTGACCACTAGATGGTAGCAAAGCCAAGTGTAGAATGAATTTAGTAACACCTGGTATTTTATGTTAAGTATGCACAACACAAAGAATAGTTATTTTAACATTTAAAAAAAATGTTTTTATACATGAAGTTGGTTCAATTTTAGCGATATTTAATTAGTTTATGTATTTATATTGTATTTTTACACACAGCTATTTTCTAGTTAAGCATTTTAAGCTAGGGTTTTTTAAGGACTATGTATTACTTATTAGATTGTGAATTTTATTGGTTGGCTAGGGATGATATGCGTATTAGGTTCATAGGTTCATAGGTTCATAGGTTCATACTAGGCTATCTGCCCAAGGGCATTTATAAGCCTAGCCTATTATTTATGTGCTTTCTCGGCCACCTTTAGTTTGAATAAAAACTATGCCTATCATTTAAGTCTCAACTGGTGTTTAATGTATTATTACTTGTCTGAAGAAGTCTATTGAGGGATGAAAATGTAAAGTGTTGGCATTTATTTGTGGATGTGACAATAAATTCTACTTATGGAGCTGTGTTTGTGTTTCAGCAACATCCTTGCAACCCTGTATTTTTGGTTATTGGTTGCTTTGGAGGGTTGTTTTCCTCTGATTCTTGTACTGACAAAATAATATCATCTGCAAATATGCAAATAAAGCATACTTTTCTTGACTAGCATACCAACTGTATCCTTGAATTTCTGAGTCCCTTATTTTCTTTTCAATAGTTGTAAATATAAGTCAAATAATAAATGGGAAAGAGAACAAATGTTTGCCTCACCTCCTCAAAATCACATTAATCTATATTTAGCAATTTTGGTAACACCTTTGCTACCTTTTAGCTAGTATAGATATAAACACTTTACAATCGTGGTCTAAAATTCAAATGGGTCTATATGCAGCTAGCTCTGCAGGAGCTTTACCATCTTTACGTATGACAGCCACCACAGCTTTCTTCCAAAATGTTGGTGAATCCTCTCCTTTTAAAATTCAGTTAACCAAAACTTTCCAGATCTTTATCACTTTCTTCCCTCTGAATTTGCAAACTTCCACAGAAACATCATCTGTCAATGGAGATATTCCTGCACATTGATTATACATCACTCTATTTGTCTCATCTCTTCTTGTCATAACTCACCTCTTCTTGTCATAACTGTTACTTGCTGAGCCTCATCTACCACTAACTTTAGCCTACTTAACTCCTCCAAAATATCTCCATTTGTGCTCTTTCCTGATTTCCATATTTCCCTGTTTTAAACAAATATACATAACATTTCTGAAATATCTTTAAAACTTCTGTATGATCTCTGATTATTTTTCTTGTTGTAGGCTCCCTACATTCGGACAACATTTTCTACACTCTTTTAGCTAAGTCAATGTGCTAATTGTTTTTGTGCTCTGGAGGTATTACCAAAAATAGTTGCTTAACAGCAATCTTTGTAAACCCATATATATTTTCCAGAAACTCTAGTACTTTTTTTCCGCTCTGCAGTTGTACCTCTTCTTGTTCTGTGATATTCCCCATATTCTGTAATACTTTACCTTTGTCAGCAACTCTTAAATAACTCCTATTACTTAATTATATATCTTATGTGATGCTGCGGTAGCGTTGTCGCCTCACAGTAAGACGTTGTCCTGTTCGATTCTCAGCTAGAGCGTCTTCTGTGTGGAGACATGCATGAATGGGTGTACCTTCATTGAAGGTTGTGCGTCAGGGCCGGCAACTCAGCACGTAAAAATCTACTGCCAATCATAGCTCTCAACCTTCCATCGGAAGGTCATAGGATGGTTAAAATATGCTGTGTTCACTTATAAAGAAGATCCTTTAATGAATTAATATGATTAATGTCAATTTAACAGACCCATTCAATGTGGAACGCATGACCCTTTAAAGACCCCATAAAGTACGCCCTCATAGGCATGCTGCCAATCATTAGCGGAATGGAGGTCCGCTGTGGCAACCCCTAACCAGAAAAAGCCAAAAGACACAACGACAACTTAATTATATATCTTTTTCTTTCATTTTTATCTTATTTTAAACTCCATTTTTATTTTATCTCATTCACTAACTGTACCTTCGAAGAAATTTCCATCTTCCCAAATAAATCTTGGATAATTTGCACTACCCATTCCTTAATTTCTTCTACTCCTAACAGGTAGATGGGAAAGTCCCAGTGTGCCATATTTACTGCATTACTCTGCACTGCATTTTTATCTTAGTTTTTATTGTTGCATGATCCAATATAGTTATTGGATGTGTGTTGAAGCCTGTAAGTAATATTAAATGTTGAAAGCTGATTATTTCTCACAAAACTTTCTTAAGCTGCATAATAGCAGTTTTTGGTAGAATATAAATACATGCCAGCATAATCCTCCTCCCGTGATAACAGCCCCTCACTACCACAACTCTTACCATTATTATCTTTTTCTTCCTCTTCTATCACTATTGGAACTCCCCTAGCAATTAATATAATTACTCACCTTTTCATTTTCCTGATACTCTGCTGAATTTCCTTCCTAAAACCATTTCCTTATCAAATTCAGATGATATTTTCTTTCTAGATTTGTTTCTCGCAGCATTCCTTTTTGCACTCTGCATTTCTTAATATAATTCCATACACTTATACCTGTAAGGCCATTTACATTCCACAATAATATAAATAGCATAGCCACTATGATAAGAAGTTATTTTCCCACCAACTATACAGGACAGGCTTCTTGAATGTGTATTTCCAGCTTTTGTGTCATATGCACACCCTAATGTTTGGCAGGCTGATCTTTTAAACAGTTGTTTCTTGCCATCTCCATTTGAACCTATGCCACATTTTCAATACATTTTGTTTTTAATGAAAACCCTCAAACAAAAAAAAAAAAAAACTAAATACATTTTAAGCACACCCCCATAAACTATTAACTTAGAACAAATACAAAAATTATGTACATCTTCAAAACATGAAAGTTAACCCTCTAGATAGGAATGATTACCCTAAATTGACACCTGCACCCTCAGGCATTGCATAACCTAAAATTTAGGTTATCCATGCTAAAGTGCATGTTGGGCGGCCACAGTGGTGCAGCGGTTAGTGTTGCCGCTTCACAGCAAGAGGTTCTCTGGTTGGATTCTCGGCTGGGGTGCCTTCTGTGTGGAGTCTGCATGTCCTCCCTGTGGTCGTGTGGGTTTCCTCCCGATACTCCAGTTTCCTCCCACATCCTAAAGACATGCTGTAGGTGGATTGGACACTCCAAATTGGCCCTACATGTGAGTGTGTGCATGTGTGTGCCTTCTGTGGAAGGTTGGGCGCCAGGCTAGCACCTTGGCACCATAAAACTCCACTGCCAATCAAGAGCGGACGGGTGATCCGCTGTAGTGACCGCTAACCGGGAAAAGCTGAAAGAAGAAGAAGAATGCTAAAGCGCATGTTATAGCCTCTGCTCCCACTTAAATTATTGTCATCTGTTCTTTTCTTATATCCATTCTCCTGCAAGATATGAAAAACAGTTTGCATGCTTTCAATAAACATTAACATTTAGCATTAAGAAAACGTGCCCTGGCTATCTTTAAATAAAACTAAATTATGCACTAGTCTATTAAATGTATTAAAGTATTAAGGCTGCTAAGGAAGCTGCTATCTCTTATTCACTTCCAATCATTTCATACTTTTGTTTTTACTGACCTCTGACCTACTTGCTATTTTATCTTTAAATTTTGCATTTCCCACAACAAATAATGCTCAGAATTCTAAAGATTATTTCCCTGAACCTGCATACAGTTCTTCTCCCTGGAAGCATAGTCAGTAACACGAAAAAAAATAAACAAATAACAGCTACCAGCTCTGCAGATGCATGAATGAATCTTTGTCAATTTCACTCAGACTAGAACAGAGTGTAATACTGCCTTCAGCTGCAGACTTTTTGACTGCTATTGAACATTTGTTAATGGAAAAAACAAGCTAATATTATTGTATATGCAAGAAACCTACTACTGCTTATGGCTTTCATCAATTTGTCTTATTTTTCAAGCCTACTTGCAGAAGATGCTTTTGGAGTAAGCCGAAAGCATTAATCCAGACATTCACCTTTTCAAAACTAAGAGAAAACATCTTAACTGTACATATAATCAATGCATGTTGACACCCCATCCTCCTTCCCAACTACCCACAGTTATAGCATATTAACTTAAACTTGCTTTTGTCCAGCCTTTCTTCTCTTTGTATATTGTAAAGCTTATATTTCTTACAACTCAAAAAAGGTACTTGTTTACTTTAATATCTTTAACACATGCAATAATCACTGAAAAGACTTACCAGACCCCACATTTAAAGCACCCCTAACAGCATACTACACAAAAATGCTTTACTGTACAGTATAACATATAATTTATATCATGAAAACATTTTATGCAAACTGTTAAGAACAAAAATTATTTTACTCACAGTTACCTTTTTTTTCTTTTAGAGTCAAAATAACTGTTTTTCTTTGTATTTTTCTATTCTGAATTGCTGTAATGCCTCAGATCATTGTAAGTGCTTCTTACTATATTTTAATATGTTCCACCTCAAAATGGCTACCATGGGGTATGCCGTACTAACAAGCCCTTATTTTACTGTTTTATTTTGCCTGGTTCCCACATAAAGTGGGGTGTATGATTTACAGTCAACAAAAGTCCATGCTTTTTCAGACACTTTTCCTTTCAAAGTCATATTTCATAAATGCAATTGATGCTTTATAATATCATATTTATTTACTAATTTCAGTATTTCTGGTCTTCTTCCTCTTCATCACCATCTCCCAACACCATACTCTGGTCATTTCCCAGGTACTCTTGGATTCTTTTAGTCAACTCTGGTGCTTTTTTTCAGCCACTCAAGCATTTTCCTTCGGAACATTGGAAAAGATTTCACTAGCAAAGTCTCTCCATGAGCTTTATTGTCAGAAGAGTGAGAAGCAGAGTCCCTTTTTCTGTTTGACAGCTCACTTTTTGTTGGATAAATGTTTACATTTCTTACTTAGTCTGTTCTGCATCAAAAAATGTATTTGATCCTCCAGGAAAAGAATATTCGGAAGATGGCTGGTAACAGCAACTTGATTCTCACATCTGCCTCTTGACATGCCCTGATTGCTGGGAAAAATTTGCTTCTCTTCTGCCCAGTGTAGCATGAATAATAATTTTTACACAAAAAGTCTGCTGTCTGAATTTTAATACTTTTCCTACCTACCACAGTTTTGTCAGGATCAACTCTTTCTGCTGGTATGATTGCATCTTTACTAATGCAGGTCTTGGCTGCTTTCTTATGGCCATGTTTGGACCATATACTCAATGTGCCTTTTCAATTAACAAATCATGCTACAGAATACCAGTCTAGTTGCTTATTTGTGCTTTCATAAAATTAATACAGTCTGTTCCTTCCAGTTTTCTGTTACAGCAGAAAATCTCATGTTTTATCTGCATACTCTGTCTTCTAACTCTACCATTTTTGGAAGAGCTCTTCTTGAGAAGTCTCATTCTCGGCTATCCTTTTCTTCATTTCAACCGCAGATTTTTGCAGTTTTATCAGTTCATCTGAATAGCTAGTTAAGGCTTCTATTTATCCACCATTTTGTTATTTGCCTTGGCATACTCCTTCATTCTTTCATTTATTTTAATCACCTTTGATTACATTCAATGTATTTTCCTCTAAATTACTGGAAGCCATCTCTTGTACCAAAGCTGAAGCTTGAACAGCTTTCTGTTGAACAGCAACAGGATTCTTCCCAGTCAGTGTTTTCTCTTCACCTTTTCTATGTGTTTTATTTCTGGTTCTCTAAATTCTTTCTTTGCTGGCATCCAAGCAGTGTGTTTACTAGCCAGTAACTACATTTTATTCAGGCTGGCAGAATTACTAGCCCTTATTCCTCACTTTCTTTTTCCACAGTGGGACAGCTGAAATTAAGCTGTGATTAGTGTGTAGCCATCTTGGAAGTCCATCTCTGTATTAATTATTGACTACACCTTCTCCTCTAGATGTTAAAAATGCATCTGATCTGAGTATAAAACTAAACAGACTAAAACTGTTTGTATCTTCCTGTCTATATTCACAATCATGAGCATCCAAATAATCGTTTATCATTTTTTAGTATCTTCTAACATATCTCACATATCCTTAGCTGCCATAACAGAACCATTTTTAATCCATAGAGCTAAATACTTCATCTTCCTATATCACTATAAATATGGGGGTTCCTATCATTTGATCAAGTTTTTGGAAACCCAAAATTGATATGTTCGAGACTACAGGATCGAGTTTTTGAAAACCTGAAGGGTTTGGAATGGAGATCGCTGTACAGCACAGATGAGGAAATTTACCCTTTTCCTCATTGTAGTGCAATTTCAGTGTTGGTATATATAATTTTCATGAGCTGTGGGGGTGTAGCCATGTGCAAAAAACAAAAAAAAGTTTGTTTTGATGTTCGAGTTTTCGGAAACTCAATCATGTGGTCTCTACTGTATGAATTGCAAGTTTCTGAAAACTCGATCATCTGACATAGGCTGAGATATGGATATTGTTAAATCAATTTATGTGTGGGCTCATAGTTTCCTGCTATATGGAACTGTTGAACCAATTAATGTGTGGGTTAATAGTTACCTGTCATATGGATTTTTTAAGACACAGATGATGAGCATTCCTCATAATGAGGTACAGTTGAGAAGTATAAATTGAGGTTCAGTTATTCAACCAGTGTTCTGAAAATATTTAAAAAATGTCTATGACTTGTCTCCTTGCCCCTTATTTTGACATTGTCCTTGTATCTGATTCTTGACATACAAAACTGAGATCTCTGTATGCCAACTGATTCCTTGCTGCAAGTAATTCTGCTGCATATCAAACACACTTTGAGTGCTTCTGACGTATGTTACTGTAACATGTTTTATATTCTTGTTGCATACTAGATGGAACCATGCACTCATAACTGAGATTTAGTTGTGCAATGCTTATTCACTAGAGTATGCACTAGATCTGTTTCAGGTTTACAGAAACTGTTCTATGTTGCAAATGTTTCATTATTTACTGCTTGTTGTGGTGTTTGAGTTTCTTATTAAAGTTTTTGCCCATTTAAGGTGATAGGCTTTGTATAAGAAATACAGTACTTCTAAGAGATACAGCAACTATGATTTTGTTGATGAGGATGTGGAAGAATAAATGTTCCTCAGAATACTATAATTGCATCAGCTTTTTATTTTGCTGTCAGTAAGACTGAAAATGCAAAAGGAAAAATGGGCTGCCCTTACCAATGTGGTTAGAGATGAAACCCGCAGCCTACATATTATCCTTTAACAATGTGGTTAGAACTGAAGCCTGTAGTCTAGTCAGAAACAATCTGAGTCCAGAGAAACCCAATGAGGTGGAATCAGTGAATAACTGGTAAGTGTGCTCCAAATCATGTTCTAAACCTAATAAAATACTTTAGAGATACAAGCATGCATGTCTTAAAAGAAAGATTACTGTATCTGTGATAAAGGATTTGGCTGATTTAAAAAAGTAGCCCAGGAATGTAATTATAAAGAAACATTACAGCAAGTGTTGAGAGACAATAGTTCAGTGAAATAAATAATGATTGTATTCAAAGAAGTCTGTTATCAGAAATTGAATTTGCTCTAAAACCTGTCTAAAGGAGAACTCTACATTGATAGTCAAAATACATTTTTCTTTGTGTTTTTCTATTCTGAATAGCTTTAATACTTCAGATCACTCTAAGTGCTTCTTACTATCATTTAATATGTTCTACAGAAAATGGCCACCATGGGGTGTGCCGTACTAGCAAGTCCTTGTTTTATTGTTTTGTTGCTTGGTTCCCAGAACCTCTTTCAAGTCCCCTTTATACTAGTCATGCTACACACATGATGTTTTGAACTTTCATATAAATAGATCAACAGTAGTGAGTTACAGGAATCTTACACAACTTCTGGAACCTGACTATTTTTCATTTTTCATCTTTAATACCCAGATTTGTATTGCTCTCAAAGCTGTTCTATCCTATTCACAGCTGTTGAATTCCTCAACAGAATAAGATAACATAATTGCAAGTTTTGCTAACACTGTCAATATGTAATCCTGCAAGTACTGATATACCCTCCTCTACGGTCTCCCTGAGGTGCTAAAGCTACCATTTTAAATCAGGGGCTGTAGTTAACTTGCAGGAGGCACAAAAAAGACTTATGCTTGCCTGCACAGGGAATATGTGCATGAGTGTTGTACATGGGTATGTGTCTGTGTGTTTTATTTTGAATGTTTGAGAAATAAGCCATATTTGCTCAAACGTATTTTATTTAACTTCTGTCATGTTATCACTATCCTTACAAAGTAGTGCAGTTCAAAAGAGGTACAAACCTCTGTTCTCAGATTTGTGTTATGAGATTTTTTATTTTACTGATTTTTTTGTTTGTTTTTTTCTTTTGTTTTGTTTTGTTTTTTACTAAGGCACAAATGTCTTGGTGTGTCATGTTCTCCCCTTCTGTTGTATTGCTACTGCTTGAGTTGTAGGCATTTTTAAAAGCAGCTGCTAACGTCAACAAGATTGAGGATGTCCTATGTACAACGGTGGACAGTATCTAATAGGAAATGCTACAGCTTTCCCTGTTCAATGGTGTGTTATGCTGGAAGACGCAAATTCCTCTGTGAAAGCATCCAATAGGTTAAGCTTAAAAAGGGTGGCTGGGCTTTTCCTTACTTTGATTCCAAGGTAAGGAAATAACAGTTTTATAAAGTGCAAGTTAGTTTCTGGTAACTGAGCCATAGTGGAACCATACTACAGGGAGGAAAGAAACTGCAGAGTTGGTTTAAACTGCAGAAGATTGTGGTCTTTTTCTTTAAAAATAATTAAAACAGTGAAAGTAGCAAATAAACAAGTGCAAAAGCTGCAGAAAGACAGGTACTCTAGCATGTAAAAGAGTACAAGAATAGAACTGTAAACAGTGTATACTCAAAAATAATGGCATACCATATTCATAAACATTATGCATGGTCTTATAATTGTGTTGGGCATAGTTGGACCTCTATGTGGCTGCAACATTAGCACAATTCAAACCTGAGTCACTGTAACATCACACATTCACCAAGCAGAAGTCTCACAGATTGTTGACATATTATGTGCAGACAGCACACCACCACCTGCTGTCTGCCATGCCTGACCTGTTGTCATACCAGCTGTCAGCTATAAGGCAGAATTCTGATGGCTGCGTATGTTATTGGTAGTGTCACATCAGACTTGAAGGAAAATTGCTCTGAAGCAAATATAGTACATACTGTAGCTAAAGCTAAGTATCTTGATAGTGCTATGTATGATGCGAAATGGCAGTTCTCAATAGCTCTCTTAAATTTAGGATGCTTAAATGTACAGGTGACATTTCAGTTCATCTCTGTACATTTGGGGGGGGGGGTAACCTGACACACACACACACACACACACACACACACACACACACATTTTAACTCCATGTTATGAATGTCTGTGTACATATGTGCCCTTGAAATTATGGAAAGTCATACTAACATATGTCAGTGTGTCTGTTGGGGGATGGACCTGGGGACTGAGATTACAGTGGTACATTGGTGTTCTATTTATCAAGTCCTGTGCCACATTCACATAGTTGTCTATAATATGTATAGCACTTTTTTATTACTATATCTATATTTAATATGGATTACTACAAAATAATGGACTCCTCTATCATCAATACATTCCATTGGAAAAAATCATACAAATCATTGACAGAACGCACCAAAACAAGAAAGCTTTTAGAAAAAAATAATTTGCAGAGACAGAGCCCCCCCCCCCCCATACCTCCACATCCCTACTACTTAAATATTCCAAATCCAAGATCACACAATACCAGGAAAATTGTATATTTTCTGTCCTCAGTATTACAGGAATCTCACATCTCCAATGTCAACTGGCTGTTCTGTCAACCAAACAGAGTCAACAATACAGGCATTAACCAAACAGATCTTGGCAAATTTAAATGGACCCATATATGTGTGTGTGTGTGTGTGTGTGTGTGTGTGTGTGTGTGTGTGTGTGTGTGTGTGTGTGTGTGTGTGTGTATGTATGCTTTTGGCCAAATAGATAAACAGACAGACAAATAGCACTGTACTAAAACTGTGTGGTTTATCTAGTATCATCAGTAGGATACAAATCTAATTTCCTCCTAAAAATACTAAACTATTCTCCAGTAATCCATAGAGTATATCCATCAATAATTCAACTCATCCTTCAAATGATGCATCTACAGACCCTACTAACAAACAATGCATCCCATTTTCTAGAAGTAGTAAAACTCCTGCTGGCATTCCCTTATACACAGACATAAACTAGATATTGAGAACTACATTTCATAAGCAGCATCATAAATAATGGCATTTTAGATAAATAATTAACTTCTATTTGTTTAACTTATTCAAAAAATGCCACACATTGATTAAACTTATTCACCTTCAATATGTTTTTCTTGAATGAGAATTATTTCTTCCTCTTTATTCGTAAAGCAGTATAAAACTCTTGCTTTGTTTAACTTAATCCAGCATGACAATACTAATTGATGATATCTTGCTTTGCATAAATTAATATTATTCCAATATAACCAAATCTTACCTGGATTTGCATAATTATTAAGCAAATGTTTATATTGTCTTACAATAAACTTTTTTGCTTTACTTTGTGGACTACCAGCATTTTCTACAGCATCAATATACCAGTGGTTTTATTGTGGAGTATTAGGTTCACTCATATCACTGAAGCCACATATGCGAAGTCCGAACTCCAAATGCTGAAAACGTCGGACACCTATATTCCTGACCATAAAATCTCACCCCCTTCTTGATCCATGGCAGCAATTGCTTTCAGATGTGACATGGTCGGAAATGTCACAATTTGACATTTTTTCAGCATTCAGACTATTAGGCAGTATGGATTTCACATACATAGTTCGACAGTGTGAAAGAATGGTGAAGTTCACTAGAAATTTTGATAGTAATATATATATATGTGTGTGTGTGTGTGTGTGTGTGTGTGTGTGTGTGTGTGTGTGTGTGTATGTCTATATGTATGGGTCTACGTCAAATGAATGAAAGACCACTTACCCAAAAATGGCATTGCTGAGAACTGATCTCTGAAACCTTAGTTGAATGAATGACCATGTTGCCGAAACATTTCCCAAGTAAGTATCCATTTGGCCAACATGGGAAAATTTGCCATTTTCCCCCACTGTAGTGTGATCTAAGAGTTAGTATATTTAGTTGGGGGGGGGTGTAGGCTCCACCCTGGTTGGGTTGCAGATAGTTCAGTGTATTTTTTTGTTAAATGCTGGTCAACTGGATACTTATCATAGGAAATGCTTCAGCAACATGGTCATTCTTTCAACTAGGGTTTCGAAGATCTCATCTCGGTGATGTCATCTTCGGGTAAGTGGTCTTTCAGTCATTTGAAGTAGACCGGTGTGTGTGTGTGTGTGTGTGTGTGTGTGTGTGTGTGTGTGTGTGTGTGCATTATATATATATATATATATATATATATATATATATATATATATATATATATATATATATAAAGATATACATATATAGATATAGCTATATATGGGACACCCTAAAAAGGAAGAATAAGAAATGTAAGAAGTAGGATTTCCATAAATTTAGATGTTGTCATAGGGAGAACATCTCCCAACAGCCTGGTGTATCATGCAGAGGCTAAGGCTTCCTTTGTTGATAATATGACTATGTCTTATGAGCTACATGTTAATGAGTTAAAGCCCGTCCCTATGACAAAAGTTTGACAGAAAAGGCAAAATATTAATTAATTTTCTTCTCCTATAACAACTACTTGAGAATGAAAAACATCTTTGAGCCTTAACCATATCCTTATGGTCATAGGATCTTGAAATTGCAATCACTATTGGCAGTGGTAAAGTCTGAAGCAGAAAAAACTCAAAGCATTTTAGGCAACTGCAAAAAAAATGCTGACTTTATATTAACAGATCCAGGTGTGATGAATTTTTCTTAATTAAAGAACGGAAGTAGTTAACAATATTCAGTCTAACGCGTTGTTCATAAAGTTATAAAGTCATTGTTTCTCTATTCACAGTTGCCTAAAACACTGAGCTTTTGTGTTGTTAATTTGTGGCATTTTCACACAGCATTCTTTGTGAACCTTTAAGCCTGAGTCAGGTTTACTAGATGCTATTTTAAGAAACCTGTCTAATGGAAGTCCATCTTTTGCTACTTCTTATATTTTTAGATGGGCCAAGACTTCATATATACTATTCCATAGTTTATGTGATGTGTTTTCAAGAGTGTAATATTCCAGAACTTTCTATTTTTTTTACCTTGCTCTTGTCTTAAAATGTTGCCATGCTGCCATCCCATGATCCATCCAAGGTTGTGTAATGTGGTCTTTAAAGTTTTGTGCAGTATGCTGCCAAACTCCTTGATGAAATCTAAGAAAGCCACTTCTGTAGCCCTTTTTCAACCTACTACCAAGGGTGTCAAACAAAATATCCTTATAAGATTTTTCTGGCACAACCTTGCTGAAGAGAAACCACTGGGTCAAATGTTCTACTGTCTTCCAGTCCATTCAAAAGGTAATTAGCAGATACCCTGTTAGACTCAACTGCTGCTGCATGGTCTCCATCTTACCCATTCTGTTCTTCTTACTCTTCACTGCTCAATTACTATTTTAGGTTTTTCAGAGTTTTAGTAGGAATAGGGAGGCTACTCAAAGGTGTGGATCCATGCAATTCAGAAGCCATATTGCAACTAAGTTGAAAGGTAACATCACTAGAGAGGCCTGCTATCTTTCTGTTGTCTGATTCTTGATTCAAAGATGTAGTAATTACATTTTTTTTTCTTTTGAATGAAGATAATGTGTCCCTGATTTGGCAATTGCTCTGTTTTCATGATTCCATGATTTTGCCTAAGACTGATTGAGATCAATCATAGGCAAGGCATTGGCAAAATTATGAAACTAAATATCCTAATTAGATTTTTATGACATGACCTTCCCAAAGAGACACCATACTGACTTTGGTCTGTTGTCTTCTAGACATGCTGAAATTGCATTTTATTCAACAGTGGATCCCTGCATTTACCTTTAATTGAGATCAAACAGATGGGTTAGTTGTTGTAGTCACTGTTTTGCTTCTACTATTATGAGGGAGAATCACATCTGTCTTCCACTTTTCATGAACTTCACCTAACTCCTATAACATACACAACTGATTAGAAAGAGGTATTTATAGCCCTCTCCTCATATTTTAAGAAGTTATGGGGAAATCCCATTCAGACCTATTGCTTTGGCTATCTTCAGCTTTTCAACCTCTTCCATCACCATTTCTGCAGGTGGTGGATCAACCCATTTTTACTGAAAGGATCTTTTTATTAACTAGATTCTATAAACATCACCACTTCATTTCATCTACAAATAATAGGAAGCAATTTATTTAGTAGTCCTACATTCTCAGTATCATTTCCTGTCCATTAATTATCTAGTTTCTTAAGTCCACTATCATTCCTTTTGTCTTTATTTATTTAACATTTGTTGACTGGGAAAGTTCAAATGGGACAGAGCCCATTTTCAGTGGAGGCTCAGGGAGAAACACTCCAGACACATCTTTGGAATGTAAGAGGAAAGTGGAGCACCCAGAGGAGACCCACATGAATGCAGACTAGGCACAGAAGGCAGCCCAGCCGAGAATCGAACCAGAAAACCTCTTGCTGTGAGGCAACAATGCTAACCGCTGCACCACTGAGCCACCCACATTTCTTTTTCCTTTATGCATCTATAAAATGTTGAATTTCACTTCAAAACTGGACTGAATATATTTTTTCCCTCAATATAGGCTATTGTTTTTATGTCTGCCTTTTCTTCTTCTTCTCCTTCTTCATTCAACCCTTTTTAGAATTTTCATCTATCTTTCTCTTCCTCCTAATAGGTTTCTTTCTGTTTCTGAAAGACAATTTTCTTTACCCTTCTTTGCCATTACATTTGTGTTTGGTTTTACACAAAGGCTTGTTGCTTCTGTAATAGGAATATTTGTTTAATCAGCATTGCTCATATATACTACCTAAAATATGCCTAAAGCTAAATCTTTCCTAAGACATTTCAAGTTTTGTCAGTGGTCTGTCTTCTGAAATCCAGAACCTTCACCTCTATTTTGAATGGCTCTGTGACTTAATTGGTTCTAGACTATACTGTTGAGTGATCCCTTATTCCTAGATTTCTACCTCTTCCTACATTTGAGATCCTCCTTCTATCTGCTTTTGAATACACCAAGATCAAAACTGTGTTTTTTTTTTATTCTTGGGTAGGTTGCAGTACCAGCTGTTTGAGCTTTGCCTCTTGTGAAGCATCAAGAACATTTTTTCTTTTTGATATGAAACTGCGTTAGGAGTCTTCCCATTAAAGTGAATATGCCATGTCTCTGTGCACTGTTATTTAACTTTCTATTTCATTATCAGTTGCAATGCAGATGATGAAGTTAGAATCTGTTCTGCAAAATAGGAAGTGTCATTTTTATGTCTTACTGTTTTTCTTTGCATGTTTTCTTTGCAGCCATCCTGTCATAATGATGTTCTGTGGGATAGTGGTGAAGATTCTGCATAAAGAAGCAAGACATTCTGGGCCAACAACAATCTCAGTAGCTCAACAAGTAACACACTTGTGTCTATTCCCATACCAGGTGCTTGGGTTAATTGTCCAGAAATGACAATACAGTGCAGCATAAGGGTGGTGCTGCACTCCTGAGGGTGTCATTCTTTGGATGAAATATTAAAGCAAAGCCCCAAGACAGCTGCACTTTGGTCAACAGCTTAACTTCAGTTCTCCCATTGTGAAAACAGAAACAGAAAAAGGAGTGGTATTGATTTTTTTTTTTTTGGGGGGGGGGTTCAGTTACTGGCTAGTAAATACACTGGAGAGAAATATTGTGAAATACTGATGTTCAAGCTTATGCTTTGGCTCAAGAGATGGCTTCCAGTATTTTAATTTAGAAAAAAATAAATCAAATGTACTCAAAGGTGATTAAAGTAAATGAGACATTGAATGAATATATAAACTCAAATAACAAAAGGCTTGAAAAAACAAAAAAACTTTAACTACCTGTTCAAATGAACTAATAAAACTGCAAAAATCACAGTCTGAAAGGAAGAAAAAGCTGTCTGAGTATGAGACTTTTCAAGAAGAGTTGTATTAAAAATGGTAGAGTTAGAAGACAGAGCACACAGAGAAAACCTGACATTTTCTGCTGTAACAGAGAAACTTAAAGGAACTGACTATATAAATGTTATGAAAGCACAAATAAACAACTGGACTGGTGTTCCTCATCAAGATTTGGTATGCTTCCAACCTGGCCATAAGAATGTAGCCAAGACCTATATTAGTTAAGATGCAATCATACCAGCAGAAAGAGATGATCCTGTAAAAACTGTTAACAAAATATTAAAAACTGAAAATGATAGATTGCTTGAGGGAAAAATGATTATTCACTGTACATTAGGCAGAACAGAAGTAAATTTATCCAATCTATCAGGGATTGTCAGGAGGTAGGTGTGAGATTCAAGCTGTAGTTTCCAACTGTCTTCCTGGAGGATCAAATGCATTTCTGATGCAGAGCAGGCTAAGGAGAAAATAAAAAAAGTTTATCCAACAAAAAGAGAGCCAAAAAGCAGAAGGAGACTTTGCTTCTCATTTTTCTGACAGTAAAGTTCATAGAGATACTTTGCCAGTGAAATATTTTTTAATGTTCCAAAGAAAAATGCTTGAGAGACAGAACAAAGAACAGGAATTGGCTAGAAGAATCAGGAGTACCTTAGACTAAAACCAGAGTCTGGTGTTGGGAGATAGACATGAACATAAAGAAAACCAACAACATAAAAATTAGTGAATAAATGGGAGACTATAAAGCAGCAATCACATTTGTGAAATATGAGTTTGCAAAAAAAGTGGCTGAAAAAAAGCAAACTTTTGTTGACTTTGTCAAACTTGAGGGTGGACTGTAAAGCATATGCCCCTTTATGCTATTAATGTTTTAGAAAGACACTGAAACAGGAAAATGTAGGGCCAGATTCAATAAAGCCTACACTAAGTGTACATTAAGTGTACACGATATGTATTCATGAACATTCTTATCACATTTTATGTGCTTTGTAGTCACTCAAAAAGATTACACTAAGTGTACATGCAGTTTACACTCTGTGGTAATCTTTATGATTCCCTGTCAGTATTTAAAGCTGCAAGAATATAAGCAGGAAAACTAAAATTAAGAAGAAGAAGGTGTTAGTTATGTCTGTGTTGTCTGTTCACTCAGAAAAGTGTTCACTTCATGTACACTTAGTGCAGATGTTATTGAATCCCTGGGTTCATGATATAAACTGTAATCTATATATTGTAAAGCAGTTTTGTGTAGTGTGTAGTCAGGGGTATTTTAAATATGGGGGAGTCTTTTCAGCAACTGCTGTTCGTGTTAAAGATATAAAAGCAAACAAGTACTTTTTTAGTTGTAAGAAATATAGGCTTTACAATATAACAAGAGAAGAAAGGATGGACAAAAGCATTTTTATGTTACTGTGACAAGCCCCTTTTACCCCAGGACAGTAACTAAGGAGTCTCTATCCTCACCATTGTCTCCAGTAAGGGATTGTCACTAAAATCACGGATAGAAATGCACAATTTGACTAAGAGTACACTGGGAACAGGCTACAAATCTGGGACTGGATTATATGCTTCACTCCAGGTCCCCAAATGAGTCTCCACACTAACCACTGCAGAGCACTGTGTCCCAGTTCTAGGTATCTGACACACTCACTCTTAAATGTCTGATATTCACACATACACAAACTCTTGAAAAAGACTGACACAGATTTATCTGCTGTGTTTCTTTGCCAAAATTACAAGGTAATGTCTGCCACCAAATACCACAATACCCTTCGAAAGGGGTGTTTGATTACATTGAGTAAAAAAAAAAATATTGATACAAATGGTTGCATGTAACCCAAGCAGTTGTGAGAATCCATCTGCACTGGTATGGCTGTAATCTGGACTGGCTAACACAGAGGTCCTCCTAAAGCTCCTTCAAGCTTTTGGAATGCCTGCTCACAGGCTGGGGTCCACACTACTTTAGCTGGCTTGTTTTTCCTTGTTAGGTCAGCAAGGAATGCAGCTATTGCACTATAGTGTGACACAAATTATCTATAGTACCCAGCTCTCCATAGGAATGATGTCACCTGCTTTTTGGTAACAGGGACAAGCCATGGCTGAATAACCTCCACCTTACCAGGTTCTAGCCTAATCTTACCACTCCATACTATCTGTCCTAGGTAGGAGACTTCTGCCATACCCACCTGACACTTGCTAGGCTTAATGATCAACCCTGTCATTTGCAATCTACCCAGAACCTCTCTGACATACTGAGGCTTAATTGTTAACATAGTACAATTTGTCCCCCTGCCTCCTGCCTAACAGTTTTACCAGGTAATTGACATTATTGACCTTTCTTACCACTTTAAAGGGTTCCTCACAAGCTGCCTGCAGCTTACTGTGTCTGACAGGAATAAACATCATCACCTGCTGTCCCGCAGGACACTCTCGGGCTTGAACATTCCTGTCATACCAGAACCTTTTTCTGCTTTTGGGCTACTGCCAGGTTCTCCTGGCCAAACTCATGCACTCCCTATGCCGTGTACTGAAGGACAGGACATATGCCACAACAGACTCCTTGTGGGACTCATGCTCACCCTCCCACTCATCATGAATCAAATCTAAAGGCACCCTCTCCCTATGTCCATACAGCCATTCAAAACGTGAAAAGCTGCAAGTATTTCTGCTTCTTGAACTGTTTTAAACTGTTTAAAGTTGTTTTTGCACCTGCACTTTTAAAGTTTGTCCTGTCTGTTGCATTTACCTGTTGAGGCTACAGACTCAAGTGCGCTAGCCTGTGTTACATATTTATTGCATTTTCCTGCTGTTTGCTGCAAAAAAGAAAAAAAAAACAAAATAATTATCCTTGTTTCCCATCTTTCCTGACCTAGAGTAGTCCAAATACAGGCTTTGCTGTATTCTGGACTTTTGGAAAGTTCCTGTGTTGCCCATTTCCTTTCTT
The DNA here is from genome assembly GCF_019279795.1 of Protopterus annectens. NCBI lineage: Eukaryota > Metazoa > Chordata > Ceratodontiformes > Protopteridae > Protopterus > Protopterus annectens. The sequence goes on from NC_056727.1 coordinate 1,118,250,005, forward strand.
GGATAAAGGGAGGCTTCTTTGTTCACCAGTGGCAGTGGGGAGCTTAGTGCAGCCTATCTATCCCTGGAGGAGTGTTCCCAGCACAAGAATCTGGTAGTCTATTGGTCATTTTGGGCCAATTTCTAGCTCTTTCAAGTCCCCCTGTATGAAACCCGCTTTGGCGCGGCTTTGCACGAATTTGTGCATAGCGCAGCATCGGGCAGCTCTGCTTAATTGGGTTTAAACCATTCTCGGCTCCACAAAGTCTGCTCTTCACTTTTCCCTTAGAACTGATCTAGTTCTCATAATAAACACCCTATTCCTACTCTAAAGCCTGGCGCTTGCTCACTAAAGCAATTGTATAAGTCAGCACTAAAAAATTAAAAGCACTACACCCTCACAAACTCCCCTTGAGTACCTTGTTCCCCATTGGCCATTTTTTTTCAATTATAAAGGAATTCCCAATACTTTTCTAGCATGTCCAAAGGTCAGTTGTCAATCTCCTCTCCGGTCCAGCTGGTGAATCTGGGAATCTTGAGGCAATGTTACAACTGCCTCATGTACACAGACAACCCTCTCCTCCCCCCAACAAATTCCAACACATGTGAGAGATGCAACCATATAGCCAAACTGGAGGCTAAGCTCTCTCAACTCAGTACTGGCATAACCAGTCAGGAGGAGAAGGAAACCACACTCACTACAATTCCAGTCTCACATAGACCTACCACAACAGCAAACCAAACACATAAACACACAAAACCATACTCGGAGGCTCTAAATAAAAATCTGCCTAAGCAGCAGAGACCTCCAAAGCAGACACCCAAGCAACCGCTACCCCAAAACAAAACACATGCAACACATAGCTCACAAAGCCAGTGTGCTGAACAGTCACAGCCCTTAAGGCTAAACAACACACCTGATACACTTGTAATAGGTGACTCTATCGTCAGGCACACTGACGCCCCGCTCACCAGGCTGAACAAGGAGAAGGACACGGTGAGCTGCCTGTAGGGCACTAGGATCCGCCACATAACACAAGCACTCAGGTCACTCCAAGGCAACTAAAAATATGACTCAGTCATTGTCTATGCTGGTGTGAATGACCTGAGACGTACCTCCCTGGACTACATGAAAAGAGACATAGAGGAGCTCTCTGAGCATGTAGCCCAGGCCAGTATGACCCTGACCTTGAGTAGCATCTTACCCTCACCAAGAATGATGCCACAATATGAAGACAAGATGATCAGTTTCAACAATTGGCTTAAGTATTGGTGTCATTCAAAGGGGATCCAATGCCTGTCAGCCTGGGATGACATGCTCGACAAGCCACGATGCTTCGCTAGGGACGGCTTGCACCTGTCAACCCTGGGCTTTCGGATATTGGCAAAGGCTCTTGCTACCCCCATAGTGCCTTTTTTAGGCAAGGCTCAAAAGACAAACCCACCTCCATAGGTATCACAAGGGATAAGAAACTAAGAGTAATGCTACTCAACGCCAGAAGTCTAAACGTCAAGATGCACGCACTTGAAACTCTCCTTAGCATGGAGAACATCGATATCTGTGCAGTAACAGAAACCTGGTTCAAGGCTCCCTAGAGCACCCCAGCACTACCAGGTTATACCTCATACCATGCTTTTCGGCCCCAAAACTTGGACCGAACCACAAAAGGAGGGGGAGTATCAATATTCTTCAAAGATACCCACACCTCCAGGTTGGTGGCACAGCACGAAGCATCAGAGACTATCCATGTGCAACTAACAGTGGGTAAAACTGCCTTCCAGTTTATAGCCTGCTACAGACCACCCTCCCAAACCCAGGAACCCCACTCGGCCATCCTGAGAACACTAGAAAATATGAAGGTCTCTCCAAACACTATTATATTGGGCGACTTCAACTACCCAAACATAGACTGGGAGCATTGCTCTAGCTCCAACACTCTAGCCCAAAGGTTCCTAGAATTTATAAACTCAAATGCTATGGAACAACTTGTTACCACTCCCACAAGAGGGTAAAATATACTGGACCTGATCATCACCAACATGGGGGCTCTGTGCTTCAAACCAGAAGTAAGATCAGACCATAAACTAATCTCACTGGATATTCACATCCCGACCCCACCCCCTGCCCTGAAAACCACAGTGAAAAACTTCTCTAAAGCAAATTTCACACTCCTCAAAACCGAGGTGGAATCCTTCAAAGCCCCCGGGCTTGTGGAAAATACGGCCCAGACCACAGAATCCTTTATAAATGCATTCTATGAACACCTTCAGGAATGCATGGATCATGCGATCCCAAATAAAACCAAGACCCAATCCTCCAAAGGCAGACGTCCTGTCTGGTGGACCCCAGCCATAAACAAACTATACAATAGAAAGAGGAAGCTACTAAATGATAGAGCAAAATCCCAAAAAGGGAAGGCATCACTGATCAGTATTAGCAAAAAACTATGGGCACTCATAAAATTGTCTAAGGCCAGCTTCGAGAGAAAAAATTGCACAGGACACTATGGATAATCACAAGGCTTTCTTTAGTTATGTTAGGAACCTGGGTGGTAATTCCCAGATATGCTCAGAATTAGTCCAAAATGACAAAAAATACAGCGAACCCACAGGCATTGCCAACATCCTAGCTGACAGGTTCAGCGCAAACATCTCCCCCCCCTCCACACCAAAAGGGCAAATATCTATCCCAGCAGAGTGCTGCCCCCCTGACATCTCAGATGCTCAGGTAAGAGCCGCCCTCTCCAAAGCAAAAAACACAGCATCAATGGGACCAGACGGTGTCCCGGGCTGTGTCCTACATGAACTCCAAGAAGAGCTAAACCCAAACATAACACTACTGTTCACTCTCAGCCTTACTACAGGATATGTGCCCAAAGAGTGGCGTACAGCAACAGTGGTCCCTCTCCATAATGGTGGTGCCTCAACGGATCCTGGAAACTATCGCCCCATAAGCCTGACTAGCTTGGTCTGCAAAGCTATTGAAAAGATCATCATGGACCTCATAAATAAAGATATTGGGGACCTACAGACACTGGATCCTACCCAGTTTGGCTTTGTTAAGGGCAGATCCTGCCTCTTAAACCTGGTCGATTTCTTTGAATCAGTCACCAAGGCCATTGACGAGGGGAAGGTGGTCCACACAGCCTACCTGGACTTCGCAAAAGCCTTCGATACAATACCCCACTCGGGCATTATAGATAAGCTCACCAGCTTAAATATAAACCCCTATGTCACTAGATGGGTTGCAAACTGGCTCAAGGACAGAACCCACATGGTTAGAATTGCTGGAGCCATGTCAGACTCCAAACCAGTTACAAGTTGCATCCCACAAGGCTCAGTCCTGGGACCTCTCTTGTTCAGTATATATTTCTTGGAGGTACAGGCCAACACGGAAGGACTGTGGCTGACCAAGTTCGCAGATGACTGCAAACTAGGTGCCATAATTGACTCTCCAGCTGACACAAGCATCCTACAAAAGGGCCTCATAGAAACAGACAACTGGTGTCAGAGCCATGGCCTCAAGCTAAATGCCAAAAAGTGTATAGTCATCCCCTTTGGCAAAAACAAAGTGCCCACAAATTACCACATAGGTGGTAATCCATTAAGTACAGAAGAAGTAATTAGGGACCTGGGGACCCAAGTTGATAGCAATCTCTCATTTGAAAACCACATGGCCAAAGTGGTTAGAAAAACATTTTATATAGCCCACCTAATCATGAAGGGATTTACATCTAGATCAGGGGAGGTCATCATGCCTCTTTACTCATCCCTCATCAGGCCCATAATTGAGTACAATGCCCCTTTTGGGATGTACCTTACCAGACACCTGCAGCAACTGGAAAGACCCCAAAAGTATCTCACCAAGAGGATCAAAGGGCTCAAACAGATGCCATATGCTGCCCGGTTAAAGAAACTCCAGCTCTACTCAGTGGCATACCGCCTGCTCAGAGGCGATCTGTGCCTGATGTATAAAGCCATGTCCAACCCGGAATTAATGGACATGCTGCACCTCAGAAAATCCAAATCCCATCGAGCAATGCGCTCAAGAGACTTGAACCTCAGCACTGAAATAAATAGGACATGCTGGAGGGACAGATTCATAACCCAGAGACTCCCTTCACTCTGGAATAAAATCCCAGTCCAGGTTAGGCTGAGTCCCTCATTGACTCTCTTCAAGAGGAATCTTGATGAGTGGATGGGAGATCATAGGTTTACCCTGGGTATCGCTTCTGTGTCACTGTTAAACAGAGGCACAGTATACTAACCTCGAAAAAGGGCATAGCAAAATTCATTTAAAATGGGTGGTGAAAGCCAAACACACTCTGGCTAGGCTTATAAATGCCCTTGGCCAGATAGCCTAGTATGAACCTATGAACCTATAAAGTTGGCACCTCAGTCAGTCAGTATGTCCCTTGGAAAACCTACCCTGCTGAAAATCTCTAACAAAGCATTTGCCACTTTCCCTGCCTCAATGGGGACAAAGCCACCACCACACGGTATCTGGTAGTATAATCTACTACCACCAAACTATAATTCTTCCCTGTGGAACTTGGAGTAATCAGAAGCCCCACGATATCCATGGCTACTCTCTGAAATGGCTCTCCAATCTCATGGAAAGGCATCAACACAGACTTGACCTTGTCTCCTGCTTGCGTCTCTTGGTGCGTTTAATGCCTATATGACATGCAAAAGGAATGTGATGGGCTATGGTTAGAAGTGCCAGACAGTAGGATCCGAACACTACCAACTACTGTATTACTGTACCCTCTAGCCCTCCATCAGGTAAACTCTCTATCCAGTAACGCTTTGTTATCCACAAAAAGAATGTCAGGGGCTATGGCTAGAGGTGTCAGATAGTAGGCTCTGGGCACTACCACCAACAGTATTAGCTCACCCTCTAGCCCTCATTCAGAAGTCCACTCCCTTTACAATAACCCTTTGTTAAAATATACAGGTATACAGACTCTCCTTTTCCTTGAGCATCAGGTGCCTCCTTAGCTACCTCTCTCAAGCCTCGCAAAGTAGGATCTGAAAGCTAAGCCTGTCTCACCTCTTTCTTTGTAATCTCTCCCAGTTTCCCTTCCACAGGACGCCTAGTATCTTCTGACAACATTGCCTCACTCTCAGCCTGGATACTGTCACTCACCTCTGTCCTTGCACTCATCCTGACCATGGGAATACCAGCAGCTACCAGCAGCTGTGGTTCACATTCAGGCTCACTGCTACAAGGTAGCTCCCTCCATGAAGTAACCACATCATCAGCCTCAGCTTCAGGCATAGGATCTGTCTGGATCTCCCCCTGGCTATCAGACCTACATGCCTGTCTCCAAGCTTGATGGCATTTACCTGCATACACACAAGAAACTACATTATCAAAATCATTCCCTATTAAGACATCTACAGGGATATCCTCAAACACACCTACCTGCTTGTTCACTTTTCCACCCTCCCAGTGAAGATATACCATGAGCAAAGGTATTTGGAAAGGGGTCCCACTCAAAGCTCTGACTGTTGTGGACTGCCCAAGCAAGTATTGCTCCTCCTTAATCACTGCAGGCCTCACAATGGTTATATCAGAAGCTGTGCCTCTCTTAGCAGTGACCACTTGTAGGTTGCCCAATGTAAGGTGAAACTCCAATGGCAAAAGAAACATACCAGAATCCTCCAGAAGACCACAGTGGAAAGAACGGTCTGGAAACAGCAGAGCTGAATAAGCAAGTATAATTTAATTTCTAAGTGATTTTGCCTTCAGTAAAGGCATGATGCACCAGTCGTTTTGCTTCACACACCTTGGCCAACTGGTTCCTGGTCAGCTTGCTATAATCCTCTGCTGACATCTTTGTCTGCTGTCCCTGACTAAACTGACTAAAAAATTAATGAACTGTTGTGACAATGAAACTCTGTATGTTTACCTTGTGGCTGTCGAGAGTGCACACCTCGGTGACAACTACCCACAGGCTACTAAAGCTCAATTAAAATCCCACACCTCTGCCACCAATATGTGATGAGCCCTCTTTACCCCTGTCTCCGGTAAGGTAGTGTCACTAATAGCAGGGATAGAAATGTACAATTTCCCCTAAGAGTACACCTGGAACAGGGTCCAAACCTGAGACTGGGCTATATGCTTCACTCCAGGTCCCCAAATGAGTCTCCACACTTACCACAGGACAGCACTGTGTCTCATTTCTAGGTATCTGCCACACTCACTCTTAAATGTCTGATATTCACCCATACACACACTCTTGGGAAAGACTGACCCATATTTACCTGCTATGTTTCTTTACCCAAATTACAAGGTAATGGCTGCCACCAGTCCAATATCACAATACCCTTCAAAAGGGGTGTTCAATTACGCTGGGCAAAAAAAATAGATACAAATGGTAGCACGTAACCCCAGCAGTAAGGCTTTTTGGAGTGGCCCTGGTGGTATCACAATAAGCATAAACCCTCTCAAGTTATTAAAAGTATTTACTAAATAAAACACCACAATGAGAGGTAGTAAAATATTTAATAATAAATAAAAGGATTTAAAAGATATAAATACTGAATAACTAATTCAAATAAACAACAGAGTTTCACACACAAGAAATAGGAAAACAACACTGTAGGATAGATTTTACATTGATTTTAGAACACCTCTAATTAACTAGCTGTAGTTCCCTGACTATCTGAAGATTAACTGTCCCTATCTAATCTAAATAACTCAGCAAGGCAAGATTATACTTTTACTTCTGCAAGGCAAGATGAGGAATTATGCCTATACTCCATGCTGTTGCCTGTCCTCAGCAACTGGAACGCCTACTCTAGAAACAACTAAATAACTCTGGAAACAACTGAACTACTACTCAACAAAAGTTTTACTGATATAGTACCTTCTTTTATAGCAGATTTTTAAAAGTAACAGGAAGTGGAAATTCTACTCTCTCATATCAGACTTTGTAAAGTAAACAAACAACTGCAGCTCTGGCACACAGTGGCATAATGTCTAGGTCAGCTGACTCTGGCATAACATACATTCAGAATTCTCTTTACAAAGAACATGCACATTTGTTCAGCCAGAAGAACACTGTTTGACATTCAAACATCTTGCATAAATCAGAGTGATAATCAAAAGAAATACATTTATTTAAACAATTATAGCTAGTCATGCTGGCATATGTAACACAGGGTAATTTACAATTATTTACATTATTTACTAAACTTCAGCCAGTCATGTTAGCATAGATAACAATATCTAATATATTCACATTACTATGATGTGATCTTGGGCTTGGGCTCCAGGGGTGAGGATATAAAAGTGCACTGATTATATTATATGTAGAATTAAGATATTTTCTCTTATTTTTACGAGGGTGAATGTCCTTGTATTAAGCTATAAGCAAATGTTTTGTAAGCACGTAGGCTTGAAAAATAAGACAAAGTGATGAAAGCAATTAAAATGCTAAGTTTCAAGAAGTCTGCAGCTGAAGGCAGTTGTTCATTATGTTCTGGGTGAAATTTACAAAGATTCAATGCTGACTTCTTTTACATGCAGATAAGCTGTCTGCAGGTGCAAGCAATTAATCGTGAGATACCTGAGAATTCTTTATTGAGGAAAATGCAAAATTTAAAGGTACAATAGCAAGCAGTTCAGTAAAAAATGAAGTTTGAAATTATGGAAAGTGAATAAGAGATAGCAGCCGCCCTAACAGACGTAATACTTTATTGCATTTAAAAGAGCAGTGCATGATTTTGTTTTATTTAAAGATAGCCAGTGCACTTTTTCTTAGGGCTAATATTTAATGTCTTCTGAAAGCATACAAACTGTTTTTTTTTTCATATCCAGGAGGGGAATAGAAATAAGAAAAGAACAGACAGCAATTAGAGTAAGTGGAAGCACAGGCTGTAACATGCACTTTAGCATGGGTAACCTTATTTTTTAGGTAAGGTAATTCCTGTGGGTCCAGCTGTTAATTTGCAGCAATTGTTCCTATCTGGAGGGTTAAACTTAATTTTGAAGATTTTCATAGCTTTGTGTATTTGCTCTAAGTTAATAGGGGCTGGGCTATTCTGAAAATGTATTCAATTTTTAGTGTGAGAATTTTCATTAAAACAAAAAGTCTTGAAAAATGTGACGCAGGTTCAAACAGAGATAAGAAGAAACAGCTGTATAAAAGATCAGCCTGCCAATATTAGTCTATGCATGTAAGTGTTGGAAATACATTTTCAAAAAAACTGCCATGATAATAGCTGAGACCAATAACTTTTTATCATAATGGCTACATTATCCATATTATCTTGGAATGTAAATGGACTTATCAATTATGAACAAGAAAGAAGGAGAATATATTAAGAAATGTGGAGTGTAAATAATGCTGCAGGTGAAACATTTGGAAAGAAATGAGTATGTGAATTTGACAAAAGAATGATCTTCTGCAGAGTATCAAGAACAAAGGAAAATGGGACTAATATTATTTGCTAGATGGGGCTCCAATACTGACAGGAGAGGGGGAAAAGACAATAATGTTCAATTTGTGGTAGTAAGGAGCTAATGGCAAGGGAAGAGGATTATGCTGGTATGCACTTATATCCCACTAAAATTACTATTATGGCACTTCAGAAATTTTGGGGATAAATAATCAGCTTTCAGTAGGGAAATACTTATAGGTGGAAATTGGAGCTTGATTTGTAAAAGAGGCTAGATTTATGAAAAAAAAATTGAAACTATTTGTTATAGAAGATGCAAATTTAGTAGTAGGAAGTCAGACAGAATTTATTCATTATTCTCCAAGGTACTATAACTGGGCTGAGCTAGATAGAAATTATATTTCACAGGAACATTTGCATTTAACTGAAAACTTCAACACACATATCCTATAACTATTTCAGCTCATGCACCAATAAAAGCTAATAGAAAAATGTAGTGTAATGAATTAAAAATGAAACACTTATTTTTCCATCACCCTGTTAAAAAGACAGTAATTTAAGGAAAGGGGTAGTAGAAATTATTTTGAGTTATTAGGCAAACTAGAAATATCATTTTAAAGTTATAACTAGTAAGTGGGATAACATGAAAATGGAATTTAAAAGAGGGTAGAAACAAAACAGAAAGAGAGATGGTTAAGAAGTAATATGACTTACTTAGAGGGACTGACAAAGTTTAAAGTACTGCAGAATAAGGGCAATATCATGGAACAAGAAAAGGTGCAAATGTATAGTGTTAAAGACAAAATAAAGGCATATCTGGACAATATGTATGAGTTTAGAAAGATTTTTGTTAAGCAAATATTTTTGATAATAACTCCTGAGTACAAAAGCTTTTAGCATGACTTAGGCAACATAAAGTAGAAATTGTTGTTGCCAAATTTAGGGAGCCTATAAAATGAAAAATAACCAGAGATCTCATAGAGGTATTAGAGAGATTTTGGAAATTTTATGAAAATTTGTATAAAGTAGAGAAATGTAGAAATCAAGAAAGAGCATAAATGGAAATATTTATGGAAGCTTTAATTATGCTAAAGTTAGATGTAGATGAGCTAGGAGAGGATAAGATAAAAATGATGATGTATAATCAATCTTCAGGAAAGTCTACAGGAACAGATAGTATGTCTGTGGAAGTTTGAAATTTAGGAGGGAGTGAAGAAAGTGATAAAGATGTGGAAGATTCTGTTTAACAGTATTTTATATAACATAACCAGTGCAATCTTTATAGCAGTGTCTCTCCACAGAGTACTGCCTTAAGATATTGCACAATTTCTCCTTGGTTTGATGGCTTTATATGCTGTTAATGCACTACAGCTGACAGCAAAACTAAAAGCCCTGTAGTATGCAAACCAGTGATATACTGCAAATGTAGCTTCCCACATGGTCAAGTACTATAGTGAAGTCCTTCCTACCCCTTTCTTGGACAATACTTATATGGGTCCAAGAGTACATAAAATAACTCATACAAAATATTTGTAATATTAGGTGCTATGCTGCATAGTAGTCAGATATACATTGGCAATAGCTAGGGCTGAAAAATAATTATAATTTCCAGGAGGCTTTGCCTGAGGGAAAAACTGTAAGGCTAATATACACTGAACAGAAATTAGATGAGATAAATTTATTTTATTAATTTATTTTGTTCTGGAATTGTGCAACATCAAAAGCAATTTTTTTGTGTACCTTCTTAGGAGTAGGGGTACTGGCTAGAAAAAACAGTTGAAAGCTATCTGTGATAACAGAACTTAAGAGGAGTATTTTCTTTCTCATTCCAGCCACCCTATCTACTATCATATTATTACACAGGTATTCACATGGGAGAGGACTATGTTGGTATACTACAAAAATTTCCTTTAATTAATCTCACTTATACTTTAAGAATGGTTTTACTTCATATGAACAGCAGGAGGGTTGGTAGGCACAAAGGGCTTGCCCCCATATAAAATCAGATCTCTGGTGTGTTTTTTCTAGTTCATTCTTCTAGGATCTGAGAATTTCATCTTGATCTTGTGAAATTCAATTATATGGGCATTCAGTGTAATGAAATTGATCACTCTATCTATCTATCTATCTATCTATCTATCTATCTATCTATCTATCTATCTATCTGTCTATCTATCTGTCTATCTGTCTATCTATACGTATATATATTTTCCCCCACTTGGGAAGGTCCTCTATTACAAATCTAGCCCAAAAATGAACCAGAAAACTTCAAAACTACTTCAATTACTTACTTCGTATGCATACCCATTCAAAATCCTTTCCCATCTGAAACCAGCAGAGAAACTGCAGGCAAATTCAGAAAATATTTCATATCTAGTACTCTACTTAACTCAAACAATAACAAATTATACACATTCCACCTAACCCCCCCAACCATAGCTCCACACCCCAACTCAACCTAACAACCATCCAAAAAATACCATCCTGTCCCATCAAAATGTACATTCAAAAACTTAAAAAGAAGCAAGATCCTGACAGACTGCCATCCAAATACTTCAGTATAGCCATTGGCTCCAGGTACTACCCTATATCTATCCTAATTAATAGATCCATTACAGAAAACTACATCCCAACCCCATTGAAAGTCTCCTTCATAATCCTATTACACAAAGGTGGTACATCCACTGAACTTGTCAAACTATTGCCCTATAGCAATCCTTCCTCCCCTCTTCAAAGTACTTGAAAAATACATAAATGAGCAACTCCTAGCCTTTCTACATGATAACCAATTACTTTCTCCATAGGTTCACAGGTATTTACTAGGCTAATAACCACAAGGGCCTTTTTAAGCCTAGCAATGCATCCCAAATCTCTGACAAGTTCTGATACCCTTGATAAGTGTAATCATGGGCCTGGGAGATGAACCATTTACAGGTTGCATCTGTCCATTAGAGACATAGGTGCCAAATCAGGGATGAATTTTCGGTTTCTCATCAGAACAGATAGTACATGTCTTTCAACCCCACCACAGCACTGAAACTGCCCTGCTACATTTCCTAGATACTATTAATCAAAGTAAAAAATGTAGGCAACTTTGTCTCCATCCTTTCCCTGGACTTATCAAAATCCTTCAATATGGTCTAACAACAACTACTCCTCCAAAGACTAAATCTTATAGGTCTCACAACTCTGTCAGCTAGCTGGTTTACCAGCTACCTAAATAACTGAACCCAGTCTTTAAAATGGAATGGCTCCCATATTACATTTCTTCCAATCACTACAGAAGTCCCCCAAGGCTCTATACGTGGGCCAGTATTTTTCAATATTTTCATTAATGACATGCACAAGGAATCAAAATGTGTCACCACAATATATTATGCTGCTGACTCATCTTTACTTTTCTGAGCCCCAAGTCTTTCGACCTTAGAAACCATCACACAGGAAGCTTTCACCTCTATAGAAAACTGGCTAAACAAATCTCAGTTGTTCTTAAACCCCAACAAAACCAAACTAATAATATTTCTGACTAAAAACATAAATCAGAACAACGCTGTCTCCTCAAACAACACAAAAATTGAAAACATCACCAACACGAAATTACTAGGAGTTATCAATGATAGCAAAATAAAATTTCATTTGCACATTGACGCTGCCGTCAAAAAGACAGAATGCAAACAAAGTTTTCTTTACAGAGCAAATTACCTGCTAAGTGATCATAGAAATAATAGTTGCCAACTTCTTCCTACCCTCCTATATGCCTCAACGATATTTACAAATATCAACTCTTCCACCAAACACAAACTAGAAAGCACCTACATCAAATTTAACAAATCTGCATGCAGCATCCCAAACTGCTCCTATCACTGCATGACCCTCAGTAAGCTCGACTGGCTTGAACTTCCAACATATTTTCCTCTCCCAGCTACACACAGCACATAAAATACTTCACTGTCCACTTAAAATACCCTGAGAGAGTTTACACTGGTTAAAGAGGCCATAGGTAATGATACAGGCAGTGTGTGTTTGCATATGTGAATCTTTTTAGCTAAAGCAGTTCTAGTTTTAAGCAGAGAATATTCCCAGTATTATATGATTCTTTGAGTTGATTTGTATTTTTCATTGGTATTATTTGTTATGGGAGAGTGCAAGGCTGAAAGTCATAAATTATGGTATTGGAAAGTATTGCTCTATCTTTGGCAAGGGGACAATGAGTATAAAATCTCAGTTATGTGAGAAATGTCTATGACAAGCACAAGAAAGTGGTTATTTGTGTGTGTGTGTGTGTGTGTGTGTGTGTGTGTGTGTGTGTGTGTGTGTGTGTGTGTGTGTGTGTGTGTGTGTGTGTGTGCGTGTGCGTGTGTGCATGTGTGTGTGTGTTTTATGTGTGAAATAAACTGAAATTCATTACTCTGGCTAGAGTTCCTTTCATGTGATCAGAGTCAAACTTTAAATATAATAGGTCTTGCCAATAAGAAAGAAACTGTTTTCAGTTTTGTGCACTGTGTGTGACTGTGTGTGTGTTTATGAAATAAGCTGAAAAGCATTACAATTACCACAATTTATTTCACCTGATCAGAATAAACCATTAAAGGTATCTCTGATCAAAAAGTGATTATTTTGTGGTGAAGGGGGAGGATTCCATGACTTGAAAGCAACTAATCACTACGTTTACATCATTATACTTAAATGAGTTAAATGGTTATCAGTCTGGCTTATCCAAAATAGTGTGTTAGAGTACAGCAACTTTTTAATCTTCATAGAATTTTATTTGCAGCCAATTTTATATGACTTCTTCGCAATCAAATGAAGTATTCACTACCAAAATTGGTACATTCTAATGAGGCAGTCTTTATATCAAATGTTCAGAGGATATTTTTTTGCAGTATGTCATGAATGAATGAAACCACAATTCATTGTTCACTTTCAGTAGTGTTGCTTTACTTATTTTTAGAGCAGGACCGATGTAAATGTTACTGAAGTTGGTTCATAAGAAATGTATAAATGTCCTTTTTCTCATAGGTACAAATACATAGCACACAAAATCATAATAATACTCTTCTGTGTTAACACAAGAACTAAAACAGAACCTTTATTTCTCTATAAACTGATGATTTTTTAACCATCTGAAGTGCTTAGATAGAAAAAATGCAATATTAGTAGGCTTTCTGAATTTGCTGTCAGAATTGTAAGATATAAGCAGCAATTCTAAAACCTTTGTACCTAAAACTACAATATAAGTTTATAACAGGATTGACATCTGTATCAGTATCAACCCTCTTTTTCACGCTTTATACGTGGGGTCATAGCACCCACTGCTTGCCTCCAGAATATGGGATAATTCTAGAAATAATCAGAGACAATTAGGGACACTTTAAAAATATTACTACTATTAAACTGAGAAGAGACTCTAAATTGGTTACAAGTTGGGTTCCCCAGGGCTCAGTCCTAGGACCCCTCCTGTTCGGCATATACTTCTCAGAGGTACAGACAAGCACAGGAGGACTATGGCTGACCAAGTTCGCAGACGATTGCAAACTAGAGGTTATAATTGACTCTTCGGCTGACACAGACATCCTCCAAAAGGGTCTCACTGAGACGGATACCTGGTGTCAAAATCATGGCCTCAAGCTAAATGCCAAAAAGTGCATAGTCATCCCCTTTGGAAAAAACAAAATACCACAAACTACCACATAGGTGGTAGTCCCCTAAATATGAAGACGTAATAAGGGATCTGGGGACCCAAGTAGATAGTAATCTCACCTTTGATAATCACATTGCCAAAGTGGTTAGAAAATCCTTCTACGTGGCCCACCTAATCACAAAAGGGTTCTCATCCAGATCAAAAGAGGTCATTGTGCCCCTCTACTCATCACTCATCAGACCCATCATAGAGTACAATGCCCTATTTGGGATGTACCTTACAACACACCTGCAACAGCTGGAAAGACCACAGAAGTAACTCACCAAGAGGATCACTGGCCGCAAACAGATGCCCTATGCAGCTCGACTGAAGAAATTACAGCTGTACTCAGTTGCATACCGTCTGCCTGACATACAAGGCCATGTCCAACCCAGAATTGATGGACATGCTCCACCTAAAGAAAACCTTATCCCAGCGAGCCACACGCTCTGGGGATCTAAACCTCACTACAACAATAAATAGGACATGCTGGAGGGATAGATTCCTGTCCCAGAGACTTCCCATGCTTTGGAACAAGATCCCAGTCTACATTAGGCAGAGCTCCTAGCTAACACTCTTCAAAAGAAATCTTGACAAGTGGATGGGAAACAAAGTTTACCTCGGGGATCACTTTAGTGGCTCTGCTAGACAGAGGCACAGGGAACTAATCTAAGGGGGTGGCAAAAGCCAACACATTCTGGCTAGGCTTATAAATGCCTTTGGGCAGATTGCCTAGTACCTACCTATGAACCTATGAACCTATAAGTTGACAGAATTAGAGAATATGAATAACGCATTCATTTTCTGAAGTAAAAAAGTCTGTAAATCTAATTATTTTCTTTATTTATTAAGTGTAATCAACTGCTTTTCTTCCAAAATTGCCAGTTTTATGAGGGTTTAGGAGGGATACAGTTTAAATTTTGAGCCAAGATTGGGGATATTCCTGAAATTCAGGGATAGTTGAAAGCTGTGCATGGGGGTCAGGGTGTTGCATCAACTGTCACCATCAACTGAGTCAATTTTCACACCATTAGATGACTAGCCCTGCTGCAGTAGTTGTTCTGTACAATAAATACACATATGAGTGCACTCACACCTGCAGCCAATTCAGAGTGTCAAGTCCACCAACTGCTGTCTTTGGAATGTGGAAGGAAACTGGAGCACCCAGAGAAAACCCATGCAAACAGAGGGAGAACATGCAGACTCCACACAAAAAGCACCCCAGATGAGAATCAAACTAGGAAGTCTCTTGCTGTGAGGTAACAAATCTGTCCATATCAAAATGTATTTTCCAAAGCAATTAAAGTAAAAATGTCAAACTACTTCAGCTAGATAACCCTATACCAAAAAACAAGTGCAAACATATCGACTTGGGCTTTAGATTGCATTGTGTCAGACTTGCAAATTGTATTACATTTAATTTCTGTAAAAAGATAGATATATGGTTTTCACTTAGTGTATGGCTTATAGTACATATCTAGAACATATCTGAATTGAGATAGCATTATATTAGAAGTAGAAACCATATATATTTTCCATAAAGGTTCATTTTATGTAACTATAAATCAGCAAAATGCTCTGTAATAATAAAAGGCAAAAATGGTCAGGGCAAACTTTAAAAGGAGTTACACGTAGGTCTTTGAAGGCAGAATAGCATATTTAGAAGCAATTCATATCTGTATTGTTATGTATAATTCTTTGTACATTTTGATAATAACTTAAATGTAATCTTATTCATAGGCATGCATCTTTATTTTACTGACACAGTCTATCAAGAAGCATTAGGTTCAGAACAGATATATGACATATTGCATTACACTTACATGCCATTTGGGGGTATATCACTTTGATAAGGTATACTGCATTGTTTGTTGTAGATTCCTTTGGGGGTATATGCCTTTGATTAGGCATAATTCTTTACACTTGAATTCTACTTGGGATATATATATATATGACTTTTTTATATTTATTTGTGGGATATGTGACTTATTTTTATGAAGAATACAATATATGAGTTGGCATATTAACAGAAGTACAAATCACAGTGACCATTTCTGTTGCAGTATTGATATCACTGCCAGAATTGCTTCATTGAGCCAAATCAGTACTGAACCACATTTAAGTCCATAAAGACAGAATGGCAGTATTGGGGGCATATCTACCTGAATATCTAAGCATAATTTTTTGAAAGTTTCATTCAGACTTGCCAAAGGGAAATACAGCTATGCCTTTTTCAACATAGGTATTTAGTGCAGGGTTTTACATACATTTCAGTTGACATTCTGCTATATTTCCTTATACTCACTTTCCATTTGGGTACTACATGACTTCTGTACTGAGAAAGAAAATATAATCCATGGCCACGTTATATCTGCACTGAATAAGCATTTCATCAGATGTACAAATCACATGTACTTCTCCTGAACTGTGATATTTGTTTTTAACTGGAAAGATGCTACTACCAAAGCCATCTCTGCTAACCATGGTAATATGGTCATGCCAAAATCAGTTTTGCAGAAGCATTTAGTTTCTTTAGAATATAATACCAGCAATAGATGCTTATATGCCTCCTTTTCTGAGAATAATTCCTAAAAAGCTTCTTATACACAAATAGTAAACAGGGGTTTGCAAGTATTTCACATTGATATTCTAGTGTGTAGCATTACACTCAGTTTCTACTATTTATTTATTTTGTTTGTTTGTTAACTGGGTAGTGTCCAGCTGGGCTAGAAGCCTGTTTTCAGAGGAGACCCGGGGAGAAAAGCTCCAAGAAAGGTTACAATAGTATTTACAAATTGTCATATGCCAGTTACAGTAATTGTAAATACATAGTAATACAATTGCAGGGTTTATACAAAAGTGTAAAACAGAAATAACACAGTTAAGTAAAGATTAAGAATATTGTATTTTTGTTAAACATTTCAAAAACATTTTCTATTTTTACATGTTAAAGATTTTTTGTTGTTGTTGAGGACATATAATGATTGATGTAAGAAGGATTGAATAGACAGGAGGTAGTGAGAAAGGTAGTGTAAGAAGAATTTAATAGCTAGGAGGTATTAAGAAAGGTAGAGCAGAGGAGGGATTAGTTGTTTATGAGTTGAAATAATTAGCCGGGGTGAGAACAGAAGCAAGCCTATGTTTGGACAAGTATTCTTTTAGAGCCTGTTTAAATGTGTGTGTGTCATTGATGACAAGACAATGCTATGGAAGGGAATTCCATTGTTTGGCAATGGCATGAGAGAAAAGGGAGGTCCCATACGTGTTTAGGGCTTTATTAAATTTTGGCAATATTTTATCAGCAGACCTAAGGGATGTTAGGTTACTATAGTGTTGGTCTAGACCGGATAGTGATCGGCAGTTATCAGATTTGTATAAGACTGTATGAGTGGTTAGTAGTTGATTTAGGGTAAGAAGATGAGGGATCTCAAGCCATTTTAGCTGAATTAATGCAGTACAATGATGAGATCTAAGAGCTTGATTGGTAGCAAATTTAGCAATTTTGTTGTAGCAGGAGTCAAAGCTATTTAGGTCAGTTTTTTGAAGATTGGTGACTATTTGAGAGCAATATAGCAGGGAAGCTAGTAGGTGGGTTCTAGCTGTTGCGGGTCTGGCTTGGTCAGTGATAAACGGTTTTACCCTATAGAGTGAACCCACTTTGGCATGCACCTTTTTAATAGTAAGAGCAAGGGATCTGTCAAACTTGAGTCCACTATCAATTGTAATGCTGAGAAGTTTTGTATTTTCTACTGGCTCTATAATAGTGCCATTAGAAGAGAAGATATAGATAGGAGATGGATTATTAGATGATGGGTTGTGGTAGAAGACCATAAGTTTGGTCTTTTTGGGATTGAGTATAAGTTGATGGTGGCTTAGATAGGGATGCTTGACTTTTTTCTTGGAGTTCTTTGATAGAAGGGGTGAAGCAGATTAGGGGAGCATTATCAGCTTATTGAGCAATACTGGCTAGATCAGCTGCAGTGTGAAGGTCGTTAGTAAAGAGAGTGAACAGAAGTGAACCAAGGACTGAACCTTGTGGGACTCTGACACTTATAGGGACCTGGGGAATGGCTTATTGTCCCATAAAATGGCTTGGTTTCTGTCAGACAGGTAACTATGAAACCATTTTATAGTTTCAGGGCTGGAGTTGTTGGTGGCTAGTTTGTTAAGAAGTATTTGATGCAATACTGCACCAAATGGTTTCAACATGTCTAGGAAGGTAGCAGAGACTAGTTGTTTTTTGTTTTTAAGATGGTATACAGTATCAGTAATGCTGATAAGTGCTGTAGTGGTACTATGCATGGGCCAGAAGCCAGGTTGTGTCTTGGATAATAGATTATTTGATAGGAAATGGTTTAGTAACTGTTTGTGTATGCATTTTTCTAAGATTTTGGCAAGTAGAGACAGAATGGCTATAGGTCTATAGTTGGATATATCGGTTGAGGGACAACCTTTATGTAGGGGTATTATGTGGGATATTTTCCAGAGTGATGGCACATGCTGTTCTGTGATAGAGTGGTTGATAAGAATAGATATAGGGTAAGCTATGGAGGTATAATGAATAAATCTGTTAGTCGTATCCACAGGAAAACTACTTTCATGAATAGTTATTTACACTATTCAAGTCAACACCCTAGGTCCATTAAAAATAATATTCCTAAAGAACAGTTTATCAGAGCAAGTAGGATGACTAGTGAAAATGATTCTTTGGAGGAAGAATTTTTATTCATCAAAAAAATGTTTTTAGACCATGGATATGATGAAAGTTTATTAGATGAACAAATGAAATATGTTATGGACAGGAGAGAAGTTTGGTATCCGCCCATTTT